>NC_060214.1:18392500-18575000 GCF_021130785.1 Homalodisca vitripennis
ATGTGTAGTGTTAATGAAGAATAAAAATCACCACTTTAAAGGTTTGTATATGGTTATTTGTGGCTGATTTATTTACGTGGCAGACGATTCGTTTAAATTGTGTGAAACTAAGAAAAATATGACCATAAACAATTATAATTTTATATTTATAACCATTTTGACACCGTTATTTTCGACTTCAAACAAAACTAACCCAGCTGACTATCGAAGGGAAGTTCCTATATCGATTGAGAAACCCCAATGTGTGTGATTATATAGCACAAATTGGCTCTCGACTCCTAGACTATGAGGACATAATTATAAAATTATGGAAGTTATTTTGTTTCTTTCTGGGTTTGGATGATCAAATTGATTTGCAAACTTGTCAAGTAAAAGTTTCGATCTAAATTTTCAGAATATCCAGTGCCATTATACATTACATTAAAAAAGTTACCTGTTGTTCCCAATAAATTATGAATTGATGGAATAGAGAGCTTCTAGTTCATATTCTGCCTCTCCAAACCCAAATCCTGGATACGACTTATGGGTTCAAACTCCGGAGAGGTCCAATAATGATATGACCCGAATAACAACTATGTGAATAACTAACCATCAAAGCCAAGAACTAAGGATTAAAAGAGATACAAAATTAAGGATAGTTCTTTTGAGCAGCAACATTTCGTTGTAATTGTATTCGTTGAATTTCGTTGTATGCAGTCTCAGGATCAAGTCTTGATGAGTTGCATCAGTCAAGATCTTACTTCGGTGCGGGCAATTTTCTGTTGTAAATATCAGTCACAAATAAACGAGTTACCTTCGAGATAAACACAGCTAGGCCAGTCGCTTCGTAAAACGACCAGTAAGCCAGCCTATTTGGATGAATTTAAACGTTCCAAATATCCAGCATGGCCAAATCACCGTACCGATCTCTTCCAATCCCTAAAGGCACTAACTACTCATGCCACATTTCCATCGTGGAATGTTGTAATTCCTTTCATATTCGTCTGCATTTTCTCTGGATGATCATTACTTCAAGTGCTTGAATTCCTACGTTATTACAGTAAGACTCATATGCCGTATCTATCGACTACTGACAATTTTACATGGTGTTACAGATTGGAACTTTGCTTTTTTTGGCACTTTATTGCGCTTGACTTTAAGCGTTACAGTCCCACAAAATAAAGCCAACCGTTGCCTCGACTACGGTGCGGTGTTATTTATCATTCCCAGGACAGCGTTCCTTTATTCTTGTGATGAACCTCGTGCAAGAGTGTGGCAACACGAGCTCCTCCATGTATTAACGCAAGACTGAAAGAAATACACAGACAGAATCAATAAAGTATTCAATATTACTCTCCAGTCCGCGATCATTCGAGAATGGTTTCTGTGGCAAAAGTAATGTCATGCCTGTTAGGGTTATCTAATGGGATGTTGTGTCTCAGACTTCACGATTGCTTGGGCTGCCGTTTGTGAGAGGCTGCTGAGTGGCATTTCTTTGGATCCATCGTCTACATATTCACACCAACCGCCTTAGCATTGACATACCCGATGATGCCTTTGTTACTGCCTGCAACATAAACGATAGTAAAGAAGAAACTTGATATAGAAGATTTTATTGAAAAGTTGCTGGTAACTTCAATACTAACCATTAGAATTCACTTAATTCCAAAAAGTGGGATAGTTGAACAATCTCGTGATCCACCCCCACAAAGCTTTGGCAGCTGTGGAGGTCATTTTTGTATCATCTAGAAAATAGCTACCTCTAAAAACCGTCCCTTAAACAAACTCGGCTACTTCTTCAAACATCCAAGATGAAGCATGACGAAAACTTAGTATTACCTATTTATTGGCTTTCTTATTACTAACTGCATATGCATAGCCTCCTCCAGGAACCCCGTTCAAGAATCACGTTAAAATATACTACATATGTGAAGATACACTGATGATGCACATTTATTAAGCAATCTATCTCTAATTTAAATGTAGTGTTCTAATGTGCCCCGCTTTGGTTTCATATAAGTAAAACAAATTTACTTTGTGCAGTCTTCCACCTTCCCTAGTGCGTGCAACATGTGTTGTGCAGTGACATCGCTTTTGTTCATTCTCGCCAATTTGAATTTAATGCTTTTGTTGTACCAGGAAACTACATGCTTGATTTTTGACGTACAACATATTCTGACGTTCAACATATAGGGACAAGGGATTTTTCCCTAAGAAAAAAGCTGATCGTCAGCCCCGCTAGTTTTGGTGGAGGTTGAAAAGGGGGTATTGATTATTATTGATTATTGAAAGTGTTAAAAATATTAAAATATGATCTGTATCTCAGGTCATATTTGGCCTAGATTTATTAACTTAAAACCGACCGCCAGACCCGCAAATAACAGTTATAACCAGTGACGTAGAAAAGAAAATATTTCGGGGAGGGGGGCATTAGCAAGAGTAGGGGGTGTTATAACCACCAGAAAAAGGTCCGGGTGTGCTCTCTCAGAAAGTTGAAAAAATATAATGGTTAAACACTACTTTTAGCCAACAATTTAATGTATGAAACCCTTTCTCAATTCAAAAATAATATTGAATAAAAAAACATTTAAGAAACAATACTTCATTCAAATTAGAATGGAAATATTTTAAGTAAACAAGTAAGGTTCCGAGTCCATATTACAAAAAAATTCTTCTCACCCCTGAGCTTGCCATTTCGTCAAGTACTTCGTCTACCGTCACGTGAACTGGGTAGTGCACTTACAGTAGAGCTAATCCCGTAAGTCAATTATGTTCCATGGAATCTCTAAGGTACGTTTTTATTCTCTTCAGTGACAAAAATGACCTCTCATGTTCAGCTGTGGATACTGGCAAACTTGTGAGAACCCGCAACAAGTAGTGTATGTTCGGGTGGAGATAGAATAGTTGATGCATCTGTCCGAGATGGCCATCATTTGTTCTGGTTTATCATCGTCTTGTACATCACACCAGTTTCGACAGCACAGCAGGTACTCAGATCCTATACTTGATTGTGATGTTCTGTCTTCATAGAACAGTTTAAGACCACTTAACCGCTGAAACTACTTAAAAGAAATATGTATTCCTGGCCTTTTGATGTTTCGGGGGGGGGGGGGGGGGATTGGTTGCGCCTACTGGTTATAACACTGTCAGACAACTATATAAAGGCACTAAATGTCGCACGTTAAGGGTCCGTATATGGTTAACTGATGTTGTTTAACATTTATTTACGTGTTTGACGGTTGGTATAAGTGTGTCATGAAAAATTCATTAACTGAGAAAAAATTATAAGTTCATGTTTAGGTTGTTATACCCTTCCTTTTTGGCCTTTATAAAAAGTAGTGTGACGACGTTCGAGTTCTTTAAAAGAATTTCTCTATCTCAAAATTTTAAGAAAACCCAGAATGTGTTCGTATGCAATACAAATTGTATCTCGGCTCATAGGCGATATAGCTCGATCGTCCTCGATAAGAACGTAGCCAGGAAAACATTTTTCTTTTTTTTTTGGGGGGGGGGGGGCAGATAGCTGATATTTTCCCATAGTGGACAGAGACTAAGGCCCCATTTTGTTCCCTAAATAGTTCTTCACCCGTTTCATTGTGAGAACGATCTTTCAGCAGTACATGTCAGTAATAATGAATTATTTAAATAATAATAATCGTTTACTAAAAAAGTAATTGAAAATTTGGAGAGTACGGACCCCTTGGACCCTCTTGCAGGCTACGTCCTTGGTCCTCGAGATATTCTACGGACAGATAGACAAACATACAGAAGAGACATTCTGTCAGCTCCCTGAGTCTGTTAATGGGCTTTGCTAACGCTCAGCTCATTAAGGATTTGATTTTGTTAGACCCCAACAGGCTGGATTCTCTATTTAAAATGTATTGTCGTTAGTTTGATAAGGACTACAAATCTGAAGTTTGTCCACGGTAAATTGTTATATAGGTACCACATAATTAGTTTCATATAGGAAAATGGTCTGTATGAAATGGTACTCTATTTGTTAAATCATACTGTATTAATTTTACTCAGCGATGAGTTTCAATTTATAACAAATTCAATTTTTTACGAAACACACATTTGATTGAATAAATCTTGTATTTCCACGACCGGTAGACGTAACGAATAATTCGTGATTAAATCGATTACCATTTGTTATGGCAGTTTTGTAAATGAATGAAACCCAACAACAATAAATCAACAACAACTCAATGACAAGTCGTGATTAGTCTCTAGACGGCAGCGGCACCTCAATTAAGTTGCTCAATAATTGGGCCAGCGGCGGAAGTACAGATTTAGCAGGCGTCTCTCCCAGAATAGTGCAGTGTTGTTCAGCGGTCTGTGTGTGATGGCGGGGACTCCGTGTTCAGTGTGTGGACTGGAGGCCCAGATCAAGTGTCCAGGATGTGCCAGGATACTCTACTGCTGCGAGGACCACAAGAAGGAGGATGCAGGACAACACAAGACCAACTGCAAGCCGTACAGGATAGAAAGGAACGAGAAATATGGAAGGTCTGTCCTGATAAGTTTGATACAATAACGGTCACTTTCAAACTCCATTTTAGTAACCTATTCGTACTGGTTGGAAACAAAGTTTTGTCAAGCGCTTTATAAAGGCACATTTCGATTGAGACATGATGGAGGATCAAATCAAAGTCAAAAGGTCCAGCGATAAGTTGAATTCAGAAACGGGGTTTGGTCATTTTAAATAGGATACCTGATAGAAGCCGTACATTTCAATCAGCAAGACAAATTTACATAAAAAATATAAATATAGTGTAAAAGATACGAAATTTTATAACTTAATTGAGTCTACACTCAATCAGTGCATTAAGACACTCTAAAGAGATCCATTAACCGATGCAGGCAAGAGATATAAGTTATTGCCCGATTGTCAGACATAACCTAAAATAATTGCAGATGGTTACGATCATATGTTTACTAATGAAGTATGGACCGGCGCGGCGTACGTTTAGTTGACCTTAACGCTTTGGATGCATTGTTAAATCTCGACCAATCCCATTATTGTTTTGTACTTCATTGTTAAAGAACAGCTAATCGTCTTTTTCAGCCAGTTACAATGTCGTGCGATTTTAACAACCAATCATCCAAGTAATAAACAATAATTTCTATCATTGCCAATTATATAAAAAGGTAATTTTAATTGATTTTACTGACGGAAAATAGGAGTATGCTAAGTATGAAGATTTTTGTAATCAGAAAAACCACTTCATTTTGGTGTTGGAAAAAATGAGTCACTCACTGCATTTAAGAAAATGAAACAGCACCAAGGAACTCCTAATTGGTGACCTGAAATAAATCTCTGTTATACATCTTTAAATCTAGAAAAAAGGCATGCTGATCTCGTACAAGTTGCTTTAATCGAGTACTAGTAAAATACAAATTGGAAAAAAAACAATTTGAAAACATATCTGAGCGAAGTAAGCGTTTAACGTTAGTAAACGTTACTTATTTCTGTAGTATCTTTCATAGTGTAATCCACCCTGTATCTCTTACACCTTTCAAGATATCTGTATTGTGTATAACATTTGCAACTCTACATTCATTAGTAGTATATTTCACGAATCGTTCTAGTGCTTGGCAATTTTACTAACGAGAATCTTATGTTACTATTTGTATAGGTAATAACAGGTAATAATAGGTAAAATTTAACTATTTAAATAACGCACTATTTAAAATGAACAAAAGGATAATAAAAGTTGAAATTACAAATTGTATGATTGTGTGTAATATAAATGATATGACCTGTTCTCACTTGTTACTATAAGGAGTGTTTAAGTGTAATATATTACAATTTTAATTACCTACTCAGTATGATGTTAATGGAAATTATTTTATTGCATATAAACACATTAAATGTTTCATAGTATTTAATAAAGTAATTTAAACATTCACTGGTTTTCAAAGTGAACTGTTGAGTAGATTGCAACTGAATGATGAATGTGTAACTAGAGGTGAATGTTGAGTTTAGCTCCGGTTCACCTTCTGCTTAATGCAGCGTCTGAGTCTCACTTCCATGACTCGAGATTCCGTGACAGTGTCACAAAATAAATTTAAGTCTCGGTGTTTCTGATTTCGAAACCATGGAAAGAGTCCAATTTGAGCTTCCTCGTCGTTGACTCTTTTGGACCTCTCCAGTCAGGCACAACTCCAGTTTCCAGGAGTCAAGTTTGTAATTACGCCAGACGCCGCTTCAAGCGGAAGGTGAACTGGAATTAAACTCAACATTCATATCGAATTGAGCCTTCCCACCACAGTTACGTTATGTGTAATTACAGATGTGAACGTGACAAGCCGTGGATAGCAGTGGGGCTTAGTATGTTATCAAATGAACATGTAGTTTAACAAAGACCGTTTCCGTCTGATAAACAAAGCTGTACATAAGTATTATCATGTACGAATCCGCATAAATAAGTTTAAAATTACTTTATATACTGGTAGCGTGATTGGCTTTAATTTATTGTATTTAATTACTGACGGGGCTGGAAAACTTACTTTCTGTCTGTCTTTCCGCACGATGTCACGAGAACGAACTGACTTATAGACTGGAAGCAACACATCTTGTTCGATGAGCGTCAGTGAACATTTTTACATTGTTCTTATGGGTAATAATTTTGTTATTCTCTTCTAAACCTCATCTTTGCCGGCTTCGAAGTATCTACACGGGATTTTTTCAAAGTAAACACATACACTGTTTCGTGTCTATACACGATTGGCTCTCTCCTGGGATTTGAACCCGTGATGTCTCAGTTGGAGAGCCGCGACTATATCCATTAGTCTACCGAGAAGGACTAGGGCCAACGAGGAAATTAGAGAGTAAGCAAATTTGTAAGTAAACTGAATACAATCATATGCAAGTTTATCATGTATATGACCTAAAAACACAATCATATAAGATGTAGCCTAACTATCCAAACACATGCATCATCAATTGATGACTTGGTATGTAGACGTTTATTATTTAAATACTATTATAAACTCAACTCGATCAACAAAACTGTGTACGAGTGATGTGGTAAAATAGCTCTTGAAATATTGCAATTGTGGCCTATAAATGTTGCCTGCAGAGTTGTAAGTTACCTTACTGTCCCCAGGACATCTCAAGAACGATGACGCGATAGACTATAGACGCGATACGTGGCGTGTCGTTACACCTTGAGATAGCAACAATTATGTATTACAGATTGAGATTGTACAATGCATTGAACAGTCTTACTTCCCATTTAAACCGACCCTAGTCTAACTATTCGTACTCGATCTAACTTACCTCAGGTTACGTTCACGCAAACATACCACCATCCACACATACATGACAGTAAATACAGGATTGAGCTGTTTTACAACTAACAACAATAATTGGACTTCCCAGCGAATTTCCATCGACTCGTCAATGGACAAAACGCATTCGCTATTAAAATAAGCTTTAATTGAGCCCGAAGATGGAGTAGATTTTGTGTTCTTTTGACACATTCAAGAAGGTTATTAATTGATTATCAAACTTGAGAAGGTGGATCCGAAAATGCTGATTTTGGATTCGAAAGTTGCACCTGCCTCTGATTCCATAGTAATGGACGTCTCGACCTTTGACCAAACACATTTTTTGACCAGCAGGACATTTTAACCTGCAACACGTAAAGACAGATCAAAGTCTAGGCTACTAAATGTATCCCTTACACTGTTATACAATAACTATAGGGTATGCACGATTTCTCTCTCATTCCTTAGGTTTAGTCCTGAATGCTACTGGATCACAAGGTGCTGCCAAACATCTTACGTACGAATCGTATTTGTCAGAAGTTGTGTCTAAGCCGCTTTACGGATACAAAAGAAAAGTTCGCTTTTCTGCCTCAATAGTATTCCTCTTTTGCAAACTTTAAAATACAATTCGTATAGAAATATTTCACTCCCAAGTATTTTAAAATAAATTTTCCCACGAGTGATTTAGCCAAATAGCCCGGTAGACAAAATCAATACATAGTAGGCCTATAAATTAAAGTATCTTTCTGTGTTGGTCTGTTTGTGCATCGATATTTTCTGAACTACTCAACGGATTTTGATACGGTTTTCACTTTCGGCTTTGCTATGAATTAGGAGAGTTTCCTAGGTATGATACATCAATATTTTAATCACAGAAAGCAGATAAAAGTTTGTATAGTGCGAAAATTTATACTTTGAGGGTTTCATTGTTAATACTGACTAAACTTCACGACTTATAACAAAATAATGGACTACGGAATTGTACACTTCAAACAGGCCCACAAAAAGTTTTTCTTGCCATATATTATGTGTATATTTAAAGAATAACCTACAATAATAATTTTTCTATTTTGAAGTTTACATTTTCGAAGCTATTGTCTTGATCGGGGTAAAAATTTATATCACTTATAGCACCAGAAGCATCACATACCGCAAATAAACGCTTTTAAATCTAAGTTGGATTCCAAAACCCATATGTCTTTATTGTCTTGGTCAGTGCAACCAAAATCTCGACTGTTAAACCGTAAATAAATTAGAGCGGAATTCAATTTAATCGATCCTATAAGACTTTTAAACCGCAGTCACTTTTCGGTTGTACGTAACTTATATATTTTCGTTATTGGGACAAAAAAGCAAATCATAACTATGGAACCTGAAAATCTTAGAAAGTAAATTAAAAAAAAAGCGTACGCTTTTTAGTCGAAGTTGGTTTTTGTTGGTATATATTTTCTTGATCGGGGTACAAGTCTAACCTTAGATAGCAAATTAATCTAAAAAAGCCGGAAGTTGTTGCTTTTTGACCAAATTAGGTCTTCCGAGACTTGTATGTATATATTTATTCATACAACAAACCCTAAAATAGAACCAGTAAAAAATTGTATTTTCCTTTTGAATCACTCAACCATGGGTAGTGAAATAATATGTACCTGATATGTCTACTTATATTTAACAAATTGTAGGGATCCATCATATTACATCATAAATGCTTTTACTAAGAAAGCTGTGAAATTTTATTTTGAAAATTGCGTGGGAAGCCGCGGGTAACTGCTAGAATATTTATAAATTTATACAATATGCTCATAAACGTAATGGCACTGGATATTTGGTGAGGTCTCACATATTCTACACCCCAAACCGACCAAAAAGACTAATGATATTGTTAACCACTGCGCTGAGGAAAACGTAGTTCTTGAGCAATTTGGTGTATCTAAAGTGGAAACTTAAACTCAATAAAAATGTAGCCCAAGGCAGGCATGACTTAAGGTTTAAACTCAAGCCATTCTACACAAACAATGTCATGTACGATACAACCTGCTCGTACCCAAGTTGGTAGCATACCAGTATATCACTTTCGCTGGACTGTGGAACAATTGTATTCTGTAGTAGAAAACATGTTCAAAGCTATTTATAAACTCTGACGGTACTGCCGTTCAATATTATACTTGATACTTCAATTAGTACTCGAAAAATTAGAAGGAGAAACCAGGTGTATCTACTCAATCATATAATTTTCTTACTTTTTGAAGACAAAACAAAAAATAAATATAGCATTTTTACATAATTTCTTACTTGATGTCAAACGATTAATTTCTTGTGTCTGTCATCTCCTAGATTTTATCAAAAGTTTCAGCAATCATCTGCGTAGTAAGCTCCAACTCACCTTCCTCTTACGTTCAGCATCTGAAATATGGTGCTGTGGTAGACATGACTCCTGAAATATGGAGTCATGTTTTTCTGAATGGACCCAAAAGAGTCGGCGACGAAGAAGTTCAAATTGAATTCATTGTTTCTTCAGGTGCACCTCTTCACCTAGGTTGCACAACATGCCTAGGTATCTCTGATGTCAAGAGGTTTTTGAGCTTCTTCGTTCTTCGCCGCCAACTTCTTTTGAATCCCTTCAGACGTACACGACTCTAGTTTCATGAGTCAAGTCTGCAGCCACATCAGATTTTAGATGCTGCACGTAATAGGAAGGTAACTCAACATTCGCATTGAATCAACCCTTCCCACCATAGCTGCGTTATGTGTAATTATCTATTCATACTTCCCGCTAACTTTTTCTGTTTCCATGAAGGCCTTAAATTATTCGTCACATTACGTAAATATTTAGAAATGTTACAATTGATGAACAACTCCCCATTCTTTACCAAGTTTTGTTGCAGATATCTAGTGGCCAACAGGGACATCAAGCAGGGGGAGATGCTGATGAGGGAGAGGCCCGTGGTGGTGGGTCCGAGGGTGGATTCGCTCCCCGCCTGCCTGGAGTGCTTCACTCTGCTCTACCCTCCAGTGTCGAGGTGTCCAGAGTGTCAGGTCACCCCGCTGTGTCCCCGGTGTACCCACAACTCTCTGGACTGTGGCTGGTATCGCGGACTCTCCCAAGAACTCCGAGATCTCTGTCTCCGGACAAACAACCAACACGTACTGCCGCTTAAGATTCTGTTACATCTGAGGTCTCCAGACCCCGGCAGGTAGGTCACACTGAAACTAAAGGTAGATGGTGTGACATAAAGAACATTACCATGGAATGGCATTTTTGTTTATTCTTAAAAAGTATAATGATGTACTTAATATATGATCTGTATAGTAATGTTACTTTTAAGGTATACAGTCTTTAGAAAAGGTTACTAATCACTACTTCAGTGGTCAGAGAAGAGGAAGGACCTACTGTTTAACATGGAGTCAGCTATTGGCGGGCTAACAAGACTCTCATTCTTATGTTTGTACAAGTTCTATTAACGTCCCTAACCAAAACACATACTAGATAGTCCAATTGTGCGTATATTGGAATAACACAAGGGTGTGGAGACAACTTGAGAATACCATAACTAAACTTATTCACCTCAAGCCTCCTAAATAACTGACATGCACAAGCAACGTTTATGGTACTACGCAAGGACTGCAAAAATTACTCTCTTACCATTTTATAACTATAGCGAGTATTGTAATTTGTTGACACCCTAGAATGTTGGCTAGTCTTTAACAGAACGTGATAGAAGTATATACCTGTATATGTGATCCTTTCCAGGTTCAAGGAAGTACTGGAGATGGAATGTCACCTGAAGGAGAAGAGAGAGTCTAGAATGTTGGCTAGTATTTAACAGAACGTGATAGAAGTAACTATAATATGTGATCCTTTCCACGTTCAAGGAAGTACCGGAGATGAAATCTCACCTGGAGAGGAGAGAGTCTATAATGTTGACTAGTCTTTAACAGAACGTGATAGAAGTAACTATATGTGATCCTTTCCAGGTTCAAGAAGTACTGGAGATGGAATCTCACCTGAAGGAGAAGAGAGAGTCTAGAATGTTGGCTAGTATTTAACAGAACGTGATAGAAGTAACTATAATATGTGATCCTTTCCACGTTCAAGGAAGTACCGGAAGATGAAATCTCACCTGGAGAGGAGAGAGTCTATAATGTTGACTAGTCTTTAACAGAACGTGATAGAAGTAACTATATGTGATCCTTTCCCAGGTTCAAGGAAGTACTGGAGATGGAATCTCACCTGAAGGAGAAGAGAGAGTCTAGAATGTTGGCTAGTATTTAACAGAACGTGATAGAAGTAACTATAATATGTGATCCTTTCCACGTTCAAGGAAGTACCGGAGATGAAATCTCACCTGGAGAGGAGAGAGTCTATAATGTTGACTAGTCTTTAACAGAACGTGATAGAAGTAACTATATGTGATCCTTTCCAGGTTCAAGGAAGTACCGGAGATGAAATCTCACCTGGAGAGGAGAGAGTCTATAATGTTGACTAGTCTTTAACAGAACGTGATAGAAGTAACTATAATATGTGATCCTTTCCACGTTCAAGGAAGTACCGGAGATGAAATCTCACCTGGAGAGGAGAGAGTCTATAATGTTGACTAGTCTTTAAACAAACGTGATAGAAGTAACTATATGTGATCCTTTCCAGGTTCAAGGAAGTACCGAATATGAAATCTCACCTGGAGAGGAGAGAGTCTATAATGTTGACTAGTCTTTAACAGAACGTGATAGAAGTAACTATAATATGTGATCCTTTCCACGTTTCAAGGAAGTACCGGAGATGAAATCTCACCTGGAGAGGAGAGAGTCTATAATGTTGACTAGTCTTTAACAGAACGTGATAGAAGTAACTATATGTGATCCTTTCCAGGTTCAAGGAAGTACCGAATATGAAATCTCACCTGGAGAGGAGAGAGTCTAGAATGTTGGCTAGTCTTTAACAGAACGTGATAGAAGTAACTATATGTGATCCTTTCCAGGTTCAAGGAAGTACTGGAGATGGAATCTCACCTGGAGAAAAGGAGAGGGACTGGAGTGTGGGTCAGTCATCATAAAAACGTGGTAGATGTGAGTAGCCTTAGATTTAGCCAAATTTAACTATTTTTGAGCAAATCGATGATTATTTTTGGCTAATGAACGTACTTGAATCGAGTTGTCATTCTCTTAGTTAGATTTAACATAAAATGCCTGTTTTTATCACAAGTATAAAAGACTGGAATTTTTCTGCATTTTCATCGACCATGTGGGGGCCCAATCTCCAGCAACATGTTCTATTTAAATATGTATCACATATACACATGTGGGCTTATGTGATATCACGTCAAGGCGTTTTGAATGTTAACTGCTAAAACGGGAGTCTTATATTATGAAAATAAGCATTACAGGATATAACATATTGGGTTATCGGTTTCCAAAATAGATGTTGCTTATTGTTAAAATAAAATATACAGAATATAACATGTTCAATCATCGGTTATTCTTTATTAAATTATCGTGCCATTCTACGAGGCGTAACCCGGAGGGAATTTTGTATTAAATAGGAGTATGTGTAACTTGGGATCCCATGTACAATTTCAGTACAACTGATACAATAGTTTGTTCGTAAAAGCCTAATGAACAAACAAACCTATTTTCGCATTTACAATATTAGTTGGAATATTAAATTAACGTATTTATAAAAAACGCCATTGTTTGTATGCTTTTATTTGCCACAGTTCCTGAAGACTCTGGGAGTGATCACGAACTCCTCGCAAGACTCTGACCTCGTGCAGCAGATTTGTGGGATTCTCGATGTCAACAGTTTCGAGGTAACAATCGATTATTTATTGACGTCTCATTTTAAGTACCGTTTGTACTATTTGTATTTTCTTTTTAAAACCGATTGGCCTCGCGTCATAAACGAGTGTGGAATCGGTTATGTGTAGACTAGACCTGCGTTGTCTTGTACTTTTTAACATCTTTAGAACTCGGTGTGTAATTGAGACCCAGAAGAAGAATACTGTTAGCTCTAGGTGTTATAACTTTCAGATAGAAGATTAAAATACGTTTCTTTTGTTATTTTTTATCATTACTAGCAATTAACCGCGGCTTCGTGCGCAATTTTGCAGGTTTTGTACCTGTATGAGCACTTCTGGTTTTGAACCTCAGGGAAACCTGTTACGCAACATTTTGTTGCTTACTAAGTTTCTAGTGGGGATGACGTATCACGAAAACGTAGAATTTTGGCAACTCTGAATGAAATGTTGTGGGCAATACAAACTAACTAGTTAAGAAACGTTATCAAAAAGCGAACTCAAAAACAAAATTTAGGATAAAAAGAGAAAAAGCTCAGGTGGTACAAATGGATATTTATAACAATAATAAGCTTTAAAGCGTCAAAAATTACAAAACTGCATGCATGCTTTATGTACATTCAGTGCTACATTAATATAACTATGCAACTGTATAACACAACAGGGGTTTATATATATATATATATATATATATATATATATATATATATATATATATATATCAAAAAGTGATGCAACAAAAACTCTTCAACGGAGTGAAACGCCATTGACAACTCAATTCTAATTGAGATAAGTTGGTTCAGAATCATTGAGATGGTTCGTTCCCTCAGGGAACATGTTTACAGCGCTAGCCTGGATGGGGATGCGACCCCGTGGTGTATAAACACCACATCATATACCCACATAAGTGGAAGCAGCGCTGATGGCACACGACTGCATCACGGATAGAGCAATGTTTGCAGGTGCGGGGCCCTGCGGCGCTGGCCGGGATGGGGATGCGACTCCGTGGTCTTTATGTGGAAGCAGCGCTGATGGCACACGACTGCATCACGGATAGAGCAATGTTTGCAGGTGCGGGGCCCAGCGGCGCTGGCCGGGATGGGGATGCGACTCCGTGGTGTTTATGTGGAAGCAGCGCTGATGGCACACGACTGCATCACGGATAGAGCAATGTTTGCAGGTGCGGGGCACCGCGGCGCTGGCCGGGATGGGGATGCGACTCCGTGGTCTTTATGTGGAAGCAGCGCTGATGGCACACGACTGCATCACAGATAGAGGACGGTTGGTAGGCCTGGTCCTATCTTGTTAACACGACTTTACGACGCTCCGCAATTCAAGTGAATTATTTTTTGGTTTTTTAAGACATAACGAAAGGTTTTTGATGAATACAAGGAATTATTTAATATCATTAAAACCTGGATAAAGACGAATCGGACAGCATTACACTTGTGAGTAGTAAATAGCCATAAAAACCTAACCATCAAGCTAACAAGGTTAGACTGGCAATTTACAAGTGTACAAGGACATGCTGTTTGACGTGACTTTAGAACGTGCAACATAAATACGAGTAATAACGAGGGTCATATCAACTTCTCTGGTGGCAGAAATGGTAGAGTACTTATCAGTTACGCATGAGGACATTAGTTTCGGTTACCGTCTTCTGACATATCTTTTTGCTTGAAGCAACCACAGAGACCTTATTATTTACTGTTCGGATTTTATTGTTGCTGTTGACTTTTATTATTTTTATTTATTTTTTTTTTTATTTTTTTTTTTTTATATTTTATAAAACCGTTGTTGGTGCTGTTGTTGTTGTTGTTGTTATTGTTATTGTTATTGTTGTTGTTGACTAATTTATTTTATTAATTTATTTATTGACAACTTTATCTGTTGATTACATTATTTTATTGAATAATTTATTTATAACATATTTATTATTAACTTATTTATTTTTTACCTAATTAATTTATTTATCCATTTCAACAATGTCTTTCTTAATAGAAAAAAACCAAAACTGGTAGAACCTTGTATTGTATACAACAATATCAAATTTAGGCAACAACGGACCCTAAAAAACGGTGAAATATCATGGCGGTGTCTAGGGAAAAGTTGCGGAGCATCAATCAAAAAAACTGATGAGAACATAACGAGAGTGACGGTTTGTAACGAAAAGCACAGTGGGGATCACCCAGTTACTATGCGAACCCTCTCTCTTCGCCATTTACTTAAGCCCCGTATTGCGTCCACCGCGTCCCCGACACACCGACGACGCCCGCGCCCGCCTGCTCCACGCCCGGCCCGGACCCCGCCGCCTCACTCACCGCCTTCCCACCTGCGTCTATCTCTACGGAACCCGGAAAGACCCCTCAAAAACAACACCTGAGGATGCAGCAGCAGAGATCGCACGACTAAAAAAAGGAGATAGAACGCCTTAACAAAGAGTTCCAGGGGCTCCTAGATCATACAATAGAATCCGACACCCGAACTACTGCAGTTCACGGACCAGATTTTCCCTGTCGACCACCTCGTCCCGCGTTGACCAGACGACCCTCGCTCCTGTGACTTCGGACCGCGAGGTGCAGTGCGAGATGCTCCTCAACCCACCCGCTTCTGTGGAGGTCGGAGTGCAGTGCGACCTGCCGGAACAGCCAACCGCTGGCACGTGTGAACGAGCTGACCTTCTCGACAGATTGAGGACAACAATAGAGGTCTTGGAGGCGGAGAATCAGAGTCTGAAGCAGCAGCTGAAAACTTGCGAGTGCGCTGATCTTTAAAGAGAACAACAGGTGGACAGAAGTGAAGAAAGAGGAAGCCCAAAATATATCCAGTACCGGTACCAAAATAAATTTATTTGCCCCCCAACCAAAAAATGTAACTCAACCAAAAATTGAATCTTTCTCTAAAATGAAAAAAAAAAAGCAATATTATCCAATTGACCTTAAAAAAAAACTCTAAAAAATCATGGCAAGCTCCAAAAACCCCTACACGCAACGTACAGTTTAAGTCCATAACTGTTCGAGGGGACAGCCACGCTCCGCCACATCGCTGACTTGTGAAGAAACGATCGGCCCTGCAAACCGCGGTGAGCGACCGTCTGTGTACCCGGCGGCCGGTTTTTGGATATTGTTCGAAAACGGCATCTGAGCCCCGGCCCTGCTGCGAGGTGCTGATCGCCGGTACTAACGACCTGGCGGTCGGCGGGCAGCGGAATATTTACCGCCATCTGGAGGGGGTACATCGCTGCTGGATCTTCCAGCACCGAGATAATCCTCATCACACTGCCGCATCGCCACGATCTGGACCCGACCCACCCTGTCCACTATCAGACCGTGCTCGTGAATGCCTACATTGAGGAACTGGCTGTTAGACACAACATTAGAGTGTTTAAACTTCGATGACATCAGCCGGAGGTATTTCACGAGACACGGCCAAACATCTCTCCTGGCGGGGCAAGCGGTTACTGGCTGGGATGATCGTGGCGGCGATGAGACCAGCCACTCAAACATTCAGAAACGAAGGCGCAGCAGCCGCGACTTTGGGGGAATCCTCGAGCAACGGCTACTTCCACCGCCAGCATGCCAACGCCCGCTGATGCCCGAGAAGAGTCGGCGTCCACCCCTCAACGGCCAGCTAACATTTACAGGATGTCTCCTACGCGGACGCCGTGAGACGCCTCCCCCAGTCCAGACATTCTTAACTTAAAAGAAAATTCAGTTTTTTTTAGGGGGACCCACTTTACAGCAAAGGACTAAATTGACAGACCAGAATCGGCAAAATCAGACAAACCAAAAATTACATGTTCAAGGTTCCCTAAGACTACTCCACCAAAACGCTCAGTACGCAACCAACAAATTGGATGAAATTCAGCTGATGTGTGAGGAGCTGAAATCAGATATACTCGTTGTAACCGAAAACGGTTTTTTAACAACGAAAACCTTGAACTATGCAAAATTCCAAATTACAAATTGGCAGAAGCGTACTGTCGCCAGACCTCCAAAGGAAGGTGGTGTAGCAATTTTTCTGAGACAAAATTTAGTTTTCACAAAATTTCCGATCAAAGAAACGACCGCGAAAAATTTCGAAGCAGTTGGGATCAAAGTACAATCTAACAGGTCAACATTAATTGTGATAGGGATTTACAGGTCTCCCAGTGGAAATGAAGATCAGTTTTTTTTCAAAATTCGAAGTGTTACTCACTGACCTGACTAACCATCATACGATTACGTCTTGATGGGAGATCTCAACGTGGATGCAATGGACAGCAATCATCCATCCACCAAGCGACTAGTCGATCTGCTGAGGTCATTTGCCTTGAAACTGTTGGTCAAAACTCCAACGAGAGTGACGGCTACAACACAGTCGGCTATTGATAACATCATCACAAACGTTGAAAATGTCACAGTGTCGGTGGTCAACACAGCTATCTCGGACCACTATGGCCAAGAGGCTATCATTAGTGGAAAACAAATCGCGAATGAACCAAGAATTACCAAAACAATAAGAGACACGAGGCCAGAAAATAATTGCTCTCCTCAACTCTTCCCTTTCAAAAGAAATGTGGAATTTTTTAAATTCTTCACACCCAGTAGAGCAGCAGTTTCAAATGTTCAATGAATGTTTGAATTTCCATCTAAACACCTGCTGCCCTACAAAAATGATCAAACCTCGTCCTAAGAAGGTAAAATAATACTTGGATCACTAAAGGCATTTTGGTTTCGAGAGAGAAACTCAAGTTTTTATCCGAAATAAACAGAAAAACGTCAATGAACAGTTCAAAATTTTTTTTTCGAAATTATAAAAAAATTTATAGAAAGGTGATCCAAGCTGCAAAAGCGTATGTGATGTCTCAAAATCAATTATTTATTCAAAAAACGTTTCTAAAACTGTATGGGGCATCATTAACAATAAACATCACGAATCCAAGCAAATCACAGTCAAAAATTGGGGACACCCTAGTGAGTGAATGCTTCTAGGGTTGCCGACGAGTTTAACGGATTTTTTGCGTCCGTTGCTTGTGGACGGGGCCCTCGTCCATCGCTGCCACAGGGGAATCCCACGCGCAGACAGAGTCCAACAGCCTCAATGGCTCTGACTCCTGTAGTTGAGGAAGAGCTCGATAAAATCATTCAACAATTACCAGCTAAAAAATCAAATGATCTAGAATCGAGATCCATGTGGTTAGTAAAAACAATGCTCAAAGGCATATCGTGAAACCACTGACTCAATTGGTCAATTTGTCCTTTTAAACTCAGGAGTTTTTCCCTCTCCCCTAAAAATTGCAAAAGTGCATCCAATTTTCAAGAAAGAAAACCCCTGTTCAATAAATAACTATCGGCCCGTCTCAATTTTGCCTGTATTGAGCAAAATATTTGAAAAACTTTTTCTAACGAGAATGCTTTATTTCTTAAATAAAAAACAACCAGCTTTCTGAACACCAATTTGGATTCAGGAAAAATAAATCTACATAGACGCAGTGGTGAGTCTGGTTGATATGGTTGTTGAGGGACTAGAACGTCAGGATCACACATTAAGTGTGTTCCTAGACCTGTCTAAAGCGTTCGACTGCGTTGACAATGAAATACTGCTTGACACACTACATTCTCATGGCATCCGGGTGTGCCGCTCTATGGCTTAAATCATTTTTTAAGTCAGAGAACTCAAGTGGTCCAGATATCAAACCAACTTTTCTAAACCAATCCAACTGAGTTATGGAGTCCCTCAGGGCTCTATACTCAGCCCAATCCTTTTCCTGTTGTACGTCAATGACGTACATTCATCGCTGCTGCATGGCAAAATTGTGCAGTATGCTGATGACACGACTCTCTGTTTCAGAAGATAACACACAAGAAGGTTTGGAGCTACAAACCTTTGTCGATATCAACAATTGTGTGCAATATTTCAATAGCCTCAACCTTCAAACGAATTCTTCGAAATCCAACGTGCTAAATTTCGCACTGCGTCCAATGGACTCCCAATGTGGGTCAGCCGTCAATGTTGGCAGATTCCATATATTGGAAGAAGTCTATTCCGCAAAATTCCTTGGAATACTCCTCGACCGAGGGTTGACATGGAATATCACATTGACCATGTGTGTGCCCAAACTGTCCTCGGGAATATATGTTTTTGAGGTCCTTGGCCCGGTACTGCCCCAGTCAGGTATTGACTGCGGCATATTATGGGCTAATTTCACTCTCACCTTTCCTATGGAGTGGTGTTGTGGGGGGCCTGTACAGGCAATAATTTCCTGAGGGTGTTCAAATTGCAAAAAAAAGCAATTCGTATCATCGCAAGGTTGAATTTCAGAGAGTCGTGCAGGACAGCATTCAAAACTTTGCAACTGTTGACTCTGCCCAGTCTCTACATTTTTAGAAACATCTTTGTTCTGTTTGTCTAAATGTGCCCTAACCAGGGGTCGTGACATACACGGGTATGAGACTAGAGGCAGAGATAACTACCGTACTGGAAGACACAGAACGGTGGTTTATGAGCACTTGCCTTCGCAGGCAGGTGTTCATTTTTATCAACAGTTTGCCAAATTCTATTACAAACGCCCAAACGCCCAAGGCGTCAAAAGCTCGTCTTAAGCGCTTCCTCGTGTCAAATGCATTTTACAGCGTTGACGAGTTTCTGGCGTTTAACTGGGAGACCGCCCATTCGATGACTGACTCCAGCGCTGGAAGTGGGTTGAGATTGGCGATGATGATGAATGAGACTGGAATGCATGAACATTATGTAAGTTTGGACGTGGTGGTGGTAATGTGGAATGCGAGTCTTAAATTTATAATTAATTCTGACGTTTGCCATAAAATGTGTAATTGTGACGAGCAATTAAAGATTTGATTTGATTTGATTTGATTTGCAGGTGCGGGGCACTGCGGCGCTAGCCGGGATGGGGATGCGACTCCGTGGTGTTTATGTGGAAGCAGCGCTGATGGCACACGACTGCATCACAGATAGAGCAATGTTTGCAGGTGCGGGGCACTGCGGCGCTGGCCGGGATGGGGATGCGACTCCGTGGTGTTTATGTGGAAGCAGCGCTGATGGCACACGACTGCATCACAGATAGAGCAATGTTTGCAGGTGCGGGGCACTGCGGCGCTGGCCGGGATGGGGATGCGACTCCGTGGTCTTTATGTGGAAGCAGCGCTGATGGCACACGACTGCATCACAGATAGAGCAATGTTTGCAGGTGCGGGGCACTGCGGCGCTGGCCGGGATGGGGATGCGACTCCGTGGTCTTTATGTAGAAGCAGCGCTGATGGCACACGACTGCATCACGGATAGAGCAATGTTTGCTGGTGCGGCGTACCGCGGCGCTGGCCGGGATGGGGATGCGACTCCATGGGGTTTATGTAGAAGCAGCGCTGATGGCACACGACTGCATCACGGATTGAGCAATGTTTGCAGGTGCGGGGCCCAGCGGCGCTGGCCGGGATGGGAATGCGACTCCGTGGGGTTTATGTGGAAGCAGCGCTGATGGCACACGACTGCATCACGGATAGAGCAATGTTTGCAGGTGCGGGGCACCGCGGCGCTGGCCGGGATGGGGATGCGACTCCGTGGGGTTTATGTGGAAGCAGCGCTGATGGCACACGACTGCATCACAGATAGAGCAATGTTTGCAGGTGCGGGGCACTGCGGCGCTAGCCGGGATGGGGATGCGACTCCGTGGGGTTTATGTGGAAGCAGCGCTGATGGCACACGACTGCATCACTAACGTCCACCTCTCTGTTGACGACCACTTCGTCATGGCCATCCGCGCCAGTGTGGACATACCAGAAGGGCAGCCGATATTGTACAACTACACAGACCCCTTGCAGGTAGGCAAACACGTATGTGCTTCAATTAGCTCCTGTCTTTAAGGCATAATGTTTAATTAGGCCTTTTTTAATTTAATACATTTTTGAAAGTAGTTAAAAAAGATTTTGGAATAATTTCACGAGGTTTGCATGATATTATAGTAGGACGTGCGCAAGGCGAGTTTATTCATGCGCAAAGAGTAACTATTTGTTGTTTATGATATTTATTTCTTAATATTCTTTTTCTGTACCTGTTTCAGCGCTATCGAGTCGCTTTTATTCATTGCATCATACAAATTTGAACTGACAGAATAAGAGTCTCTTATTTTCATTTCCAAATTCACCTTCAATATTGAATATTGTGGGTATCTCCACTCTTATTAATATTTTCTAGTTAGTATATTTCTGCTGAAAATTACTGTTCTTTTAATTAAAATATTTTAGTCAAGAATCAAGGACCAAGTGCAAATGGAAAATAAAGAGCTTAATTTTATTCTTAAAATCTGGTGGTTCAGTGAAACAAATATTGCATTACATATATTAAGCAATATACATTATAAATTATTACATTATATCATGTATTAATTATTATTATTACATTATATATTATTATAGGTTTGATCATCAGGATTTTGATTAGCCAAACGTTTTTTTCGGTATCGTATATCAGACCCTTCGATACTCCATTGTGTTCTCTCTCTCTCTGTGTATTTTGTAATACATTTTGAAATACTTCAAAACAGCTAAAACATAAATGTAATAACAACAAAACCAAATTATACGCAGTTTTTATAATTTCAAGTATAAAGAATTTGATTTTAATAGCATACAATTTCGCCACCTCATCTTGCAGGCGACCATAGACAGGCAGAAGCACCTGAGGGAGGGGAAGTACTTCTCCTGCAGCTGTCGCCGCTGCATGGACCCCACGGAGCTGGGCACGATGCTGGGCGGTCTGCGGTGTCCCCGGTGTCGAGTCGGACATGTCCTGGCCTGTCTGGAGTCAGGAGAGTGGACCTGCAACTCATGTCAGCGTAACTTCTCTCCAGGACTCATGGCTATCACCTCTGTCGTGGCGAGGGACCTCCTGGACGACGTTGACAGGTGACCGAATCCTTAATCAACTATAAAGCGTAGTGGTTTTTATAGAAGAAGATTGAAGATCTGTAATCTGATCTCTTCTTCAGGTAAATAACTAACCTGAGACATAATTACAAACTAGGTTAAAATAAACAAATCACACATTTTAGAGGTTGATTACATTTTGATTATTTGCATCCGTGTTCATGTTGCCATCTTTAAGCAAATCACATTGTTTGGGCCTAATTTTTTCAAGTTTTGAGATTTTCTTTTTCTTGTCTATTTCAGAAACTTTTAAAAATCTATTTTGGATGTTCTCGAGAATGTTATTGAACATTCATACCGCGTATGATTTGTTTATTTCATTCCTAAAAAGTAAGACTTTGAGGGGCTCAGCTTATCCCATTATGTAATGTTTCTTCCCTTACGTAGTATTTCATGTTTCCGGTGTGCATAGTAAGAGGTGTCTTTTTCTAGGTGGAATTACAATGTAAGAGATTATTTGCCCTTAAATTTTGCTAGGATTGTTGTAGAGAGTTTTTGTTCATGTAATTTTGTTTCCATTGAATATACCTTTAAAATGACAAGTCACAAGATAGGGGTTGCTGTTTGAACATTTAAAGTGACCCCCTTCATCCTCTTTTTAAAAGGGGAGGGGGTGAAATATTTTCTACTCTCATAAAAGTTTTAAAAAGGTAATTTAATAAGTGTGATGAAGGTTGTACATCGATATCTCAATCCGTTTAGAATATATCCAGGCGTACCAGGAATTAATTTACACCATGTTTGTGTTTCTACCGCACTTATGCTGCAAATATCAAAATGTACACTGCGTGTTTGTCTACCCCAGAACCAACCCTGATCAGCTGGAAAATACCCTCAAGTCTCTCAGTTTCACGTTCGCGCCGACTCACAGTATCCTGATAGACGTGAAGCAGAGTATCGTGGCGGCCTACCGGGACTTGGAGCCTACCCGTGGGAACCTGCAGCGGAAGGTGGAGTTGTGTAGGGAGTTGCTCCCTGTGCTGAGGCTGATAGAACCGGGCATCTCCCGTCTTCGAGGTAAGCTCCACGTATGTGGGACAATACACTTATTTACAAAATATAGCTAAGGTGGGTAGAGTTAATTCTATGTGAATGTTGAGTTTAGCTCCCGTTCACCTTCCCCTTTTTTGTTCTCTTAGGACAAGGAGTTTATAAATTGCACTTACTCCTATAAGAATCTTAGCGCTGCTTCCGGAATGACAAGATATTTATTCTGGATGGGTAGGTTGGGGGTAGGGGCCGCCTTCTATCGAGGTCCATAAGGAACAATTAGGGCACTAATCTTAAAGTCATGTCCTCCGGAAGAAGGGGAGGCCAACTCTGAACCAGCCTCTCCAGTCAAAGCAGGCAGTGGGTGGACCACCCTTGTTGAGGCTAGCAAGAACCTCCGATACTTAGGGAACTAACCCCACTAAGTCCAACAGTCATCTCCCGCAGTAGACTAGACTTATCAAATTACCATTCCAAAATATCGACATTTGCGGTTAGTGATGTGCCGCTCCTGGACAACAATAAGGTTGCCCAAATTTAAGTGACACATCGGTTTTTGCTGTGTCCAGTGGTAGGTTCAACTGGAAGGTATAAACCAGCCAGAAGCGATCCCTCCTGGGTTTCACTTTCCCCTTAGTGCAGCATCTGGAATTTGACGTTGTCACAAACTTGAGTCCTGGAATCTGGAGTCATGTTCGTCTGGAGAGATCCAAAATGTCGGTGATGAAGAAGCTCAGAAGGTGATGAATGATTTACATTGTTTTGGCATTACAGACGCTTAGACTCATTATTATCATTATTATTCTCATTGTCTCATCAGGTACACAATTGGGTGCACTACGATTCTTAGACACGATCTATAAGCACGGTGGAGAAACCGAGTTTTCTACTCGTAGTAAATCTGACAAGACAGATGATCTGGTGTGACAGCTTCAGATCCCAAGTGCTGCACTAAGAGGAAGGCGAGCTGGAGCTAAAATCAACATTCACAGACTTAGATGTAAAATCTATCTAAAGCATAGATGATTTCCCCTCTCACCACAATTTTTAATCGATTACAATGCTCAATACTCAATACAATCTACAAATGGCTGAGCGTTATCGAAGCCTATTATTAAAGGAACTGGAAAAGTTTCATTTCTATCTCAGACTAGACATTTTGCATGAACCTTCATTGAAATATAATTTTTTTAGATGGGGCCTATCCCCTTTTAAGTCTTAATTTGCCTGTCCTCATAGGCCACTCGCTTGTGCGAGGTTCGCAGAATAAAGGGCCGGTCGATTTAGTAAGATCTAACTGTGGTACTGTCACATACAGGATTCGAACCTGCACTCAGATCCAAAGTCACTTAAGATCACTCTGCCATCGGCACTCCGACAGGCAATGTGATAGTAAAAGTCATTCCATTTGGCTAGACGTTAGTCAACATTCTTTTTACATTGGTCTTATTCGTAAGCATGATGGCAACGATACATAAATTTGTAAACAAACTGAGTAAAATCTTGCAATATTTAAATAAGTGATATAGTAACAAATTTAGCCTAATTAAGTTAGAAATATATTTCAAATTTCGCATGCGACCTCAGTGAAGCCTGTTACGCGACTCATCTCAATTTCACTCTAAGATCGCGAGTAGAATTTTACAACTAATACATCTTCGTCACTTATCACGGACCCTTTCTGCCTATATAAGTTCTGTTGAATTTCGGTCTAGGCGATGTCATGTAGGCCTACTTCTTTGTGTTTTAACGAGTTAGGAGAGTCTTTCATCCGAAGCTTTATGTAATCATGAACTTTCATTGTAAACAATAACATTAAAATAAGTAGCTTATGAATATATAATATAATTGACCACACATTTTCGATTTAGAGCGGAGTTTTTGACCTCCTATTCAAATCAAATCAAACGTTGTACACTCTATATATACGAAATTAGCTCCCATGGGGCACAGAGGCTTGTGCATGGTGACGAGTCGATTTCTTGTCAATGTTCACAGCGGTATTATAATAATTAACGCATTAATAATATTAAACAATTTTGCACATTGTTAAACAATTACTATATTTCAAATCTAAAATAAAAATAGACAACTGTAATTTTTTGGCCACAGACATAATAAATTATGCCACAATACCGAATAATCTAATTATTTTGGTATAACATTATAAAAAATAAGGTATGTTATTTGCTATAGAATAAATAATTGAATTGAACAAAATTAATTACTAACGTTAATTAAAGTTAAATTTAGGTTATTAGAGGTGTTTAAAACCAACGGAGATAAGAGGTGTATCTTTATTGTCACGAGAACATCGGTACATTGCAATCCATTTAGCCTATCGTAACATCCCCTCTCGATCCTTATTAAATTTTTGTTATCCTGCAGGAATCACTCTCTACGAGCTGCACGTGGCGTTGGTGACCTTGGCGCAGGAGCACGGGGAGTCGCAACTGCTCCAGGAAGCCGAAGAGATCCTGAAGGAGGCCGTCAGCCTGCTCCTGTATGAGCCCACCCTGAGTCCTGAAGGAGAGCTGGCGCGCCAGGCCATGGCTGAACTCAAGAGCCTTAAAGCCCTCGTGGCCAAACAACAGCTGAAGGAGGAGAAGAAAAAGAAGAAGACAAAGAATAAAAAATAACAACTCGTTTAAAAGCTTCTGTAGTTAGATATTCTCGCTTTTCGTTGAGGCGTAGACGCTTGTCATGAGAATCCTTCTCACCAACTAAACAGAAGAAGGAGTAGGTCCGTTATTCCGGAAACTACTTTGCATTCGTCCACGGTTTGGAAAGGAATCAGTAAGGAATGCATTTTGGTAATGGAAACTTATTACTTTGGTAGGCTACAGACAGGCTCTTCAAATTGTATAATATGATGTGTGCATTTTATAAGTTTTCGAAAATGGTTTTTTTTCGAAATGGAAGCTTTAATTTTGAAATCCTAGAGCTGCTGAAAGTATTCCATAACTTATTTAAGAGAGACATGGGAAGAAAATGTAAAATGAAGTTACTTAATAATCTCGTGATTGTAATCCGTTTTAATCCAGAGATATAAAAATGCAAAATAAAACTATTGCCAAAGTTAGAGATAATCTTTAGTGGTTGAGGGGTTCAGAGTTCGGTTTAATTCTGGGTATTGATTGGGATTATATTTTGATTCAGCATGTCGTACGCTAACTCCAAGGGTTTACATTACAAGAGTATCCTCCTCGTTCCAGGTTTACATTGAGGTAAGTGACAGTGTCTCGTGGAGGTGACATTTGGGCTGAGTCAGTTAAAGAATTCTTAGAGCATAAACATCAAACAAACAAACAAAATCTTCCTGGTGCCCTTGGAAACCAGCTGTTAGATAGCTAAACATCACACTCACACCTAATGAGCGGACATATATTATTCCAAACAGTGAATGTGTTAGGTACAGCTAAATCAGTAACACAGGAAAAGAATAATGACAGAAGTTACAACTTCCTTGTAAATCAGTCAATCAGTGGTTAGTGTGTTGTAAATGTGGCATAGTCAGATGATAGGGTCTCAAACACATTTCCCTATCGAAAGCCTTCTCTCCGTACGTTTCCTGTTTTAAAAAGATTTATGACATACGAGCCATCAGAGCTTATGGCGTTGTCACTTACGAACATAACAAATTACAAACACAGTGAGTTGATAGGAGAGCATCAGGAAGGCAGAATAAAAAAGGAAATGTTCAAGAAGTAGCTGTAATAACAAATGATGTGACCAATAAAGCTTTGTTATGAATATGGTGTATTGGATTTGACCCTTTTCACTGATAATTAAACACACAGTTTAAGTTGGAAAAGTGATTCCTGAGTCCAAGATCCAGTAATTGATTTAAAGTCAATTAGATACATCTCTGTCCCAAAAACTTAGTTTCTGTTATCATAAAAAAATTTCAAAATGTAAAATTATCAGAAACGATATAAATACTTCACCTACTGTTTATTGTATAAATGAAAATTGAATTCGACAATAGTATTGCAACAACACAGTCCATTTCTAGCAATGACCATATCTAGCAGTACCCATCTCTAGCAGTGACCATATCTAGCAGTATCCATCTTTAGCAGTGACCATATCTAGCAGTATCCATCTCTAGCAGTGACCATATCTAGCAGAGGCGATCTCTAGCAGTGACCATATCTAGCAGTATCCATCTCTAGCAGTGACCATATCTAGCAGTACCCATCTCTAGCAGTGACCATATCTAGCAGTATCCATCTCTAGCAGTGACCATATCTAGCAGAGGCGATCTCTAGCAGTGACCATATCTAGCAGTACCCATCTCTAGCAGTGACCATATCTAGCAGTACCCATCTCTAGCAGTGACCATATCTAGCAGTACCCATCTCTAGCAGTGACCATATCTAGCAGTACCCATCTCTAGCAGTGACCATATCTAGCAGTACCCATCTCTAGCAGTGACCATATCTAGCAGTACCCATCTCTAGCAGTGACCATATCTAGCAGTATCCATCTCTAGCAGTGACCATATCTAGCAGTACCCATCTCTAGCAGTGACCATATCTAGCAGTACCCATCTCTAGCAGTGACCATATCTAGCAGTACCCATCTCTAGCAGTGACCATATCTAGCAGTACCCATCTCTAGCAGTGACCATATCTAGCAGTACCCATCTCTAGCAGTGACCATATCTAGCAGTACCCATCTCTAGCAGTGACCATATCTAGCAGTACCCATCTCTAGCAGTGACCATATCTAGCAGTACCCATCTCTAGCAGTGACCATATCTAGCAGAGGCGATCTCTAGCAGTGACCATATCTACCAGAGACGATCTCTAGCAGTGACCATATCTAGCAGAGGCGATATCTAGCAGTGACCATATCTAGCAGAGGCGATCTCTAGCAATGACCATATCTAGCAGTACCCATCTCTAGCAGTGACCATATCTAGCAGAGGCGATCTCTAGCAGTGACCATATCTACCAGAGACGATCTCTAGCAGTGACCATATCTAGCAGAGGCGATATCTAGCAGTGACCATATCTAGCAGAGGCGATCTCTAGCAGTGACCATATCTAGCAGAGGCGATCTCTAGCAGTGACCATATCTAGCAGAGGCGATATCTAGCAGTGACCATATCTAGCAGAGGCGATCTCTAGCAGTGACCATATCTAGCAGAGACGATCTCTAGCAGTGACCATATCTACCAGAGACGATCTCTAGCAGTGACCATATCTAGCAGAGGCGATATCTAGCAGTGACCATATATAGCAGAGACGATCTCTAGCAGTGACCATATCTAGCAGAGGCGATCTCTAGCAGTGACCATATCTACCAGAGACGATCTCTAGCAGTGACCATATCTAGCAGAGGCGATATCTAGCAGTGACCATATCTAGCAGAGACGATCTCTAGAAGTGACCATATCTAGCAGAGGCGATATCTAGCAGTGACCATATCTAGCAGAGGCGATCTCTAGCAGTGACCATATCTAGCAGAGGCGATCTCTAGCAGTGACCATATCTAGCAGAGACGATCTCTAGCGGTGACCATATCTAGCATAGACGAACTCTAGCGGTGACCATATCTAGCAGAGGCGATCTCTAGCAGTGACCATTTCTAGCAGAGACGATCTCTAGCAATGACCATATCTAGCAGTACCCATCTCTAGCAGTGACCATATCTAGCAGAGGCGATCTCTAGTAGTGACCATATCTAGCAGAGGCGATCTCTAGCAGTGACCATATCTAGCAGAGACGATCTCTAGCGGTGACCATATCTAGCATAGACGATCTCTAGCGGTGACCATATCTAGCAGAGACGATCTCTAGCACAGTCCATCTCTAGCAATGACCATAGCTAGCAGTACCCATCTCTAGCGGTGACCATATCTAGCAGAGACGATCTCTAGCACACGATACTTCACCTACTGTTTATTGTATAAATGAAAATTGAATTCGACAATAGTATTGCAACAACACAGTCCATTTCTAGCAATGACCATATCTAGCAGTACCCATCTCTAGCAGTGACCATATCTAACAGAGGCGATCTCTAGCAGTGACCATTTCTAGCAGAGACGATCTCTAGCAGTGACCATTTCTAGCAGAGACGATCTCTAGCAATGACCATATCTAGCAGTACCCATCTCTAGCAGTGACCATATCTAGCAGAGGCGATCTCTAGCAGTGACCATTTCTAGCAGAGACGATCTCTAGCAGTGACCATATCTAGCAGAGACGATCTCTAGCAGTGACCATATCTAGCAGAGGCGATCTCTAGCAGTGACCATATCTACCAGAGACGATCTCTAGCAGTGACCATATCTAGCAGAGACGATCTCTAGCAGTGACCATATCTAGCAGAGGCGATCTCTAGCAGTGACCATATCTAGCAGAGGCGATCTCTAGCAGTGACCATATCTAGCAGAGGCGATCTCTAGCAGTGACCATATCTAGCAGAGGCGATCTCTAGCAGTGACCATATCTAGCAGAGGCGATCTCTAACAGTGACCATATCTAGCAGAGACGATCTCTAGCAGTAACCATATCTAGCAGAGGCGATCTCTAGTAGTGACCATATCTAGCAGAGGCGATCTCTAGCAGTGACCATATCTAGCAGAGGCGATCTCTAGCAGTGACCATATCTAGCAGAGACGATCTCTAGCAGTGACCATATCTAGCAGAGGTGATCTCTAGCAGTGACCATATCTAGCAGAGGCGATCTCTAGCAGTGACCATATCTAGCAGAGGCGATCTCTAGCAGTGACCATATCTAGCAGAGACGATCTCTAGCAGTAACCATATCTAGCAGAGGCGATCTCTAGTAGTGACCATATCTAGCAGAGGCGATCTCTAGCGGTGACCATATCTAGCAGAGACGATCTCTAGCGGTGACCATATCTAGCAGAGACGATCTCTAGCACAGTCCATCTCTAGCAATGACCATAGCTAGCAGTACCCATCTCTAGCGGTGACCATATCTAGCAGAGACGATCTCTAGCACAGTCCATCTCTAGCAATGACCATAGCTAGCAGTACCCATCTCTAGCAATGACCATATATAGCAGAGACGATCTCTAGCACAGTCCATCTCTAGCAATGACCATAGCTAGTAGTGCCCATCTTTAGCTTTGACCATATATAGCAGAGATGATCTCTAGCAAAACTATCTTTAGCAGTGATCATATCTAGCAGAGACGATCTCTAAGAGAGTCTATCTCTTGCAGTGACCACATCTAGCAGATACAATCTCTAGCAAAACTATCTTTAGCAGTGACCATATATATATAGCAGAGATGATCTCTAACAGATTCTATCTCTTGCAGTAACCATGTCTAGCAGAAACAATCTCTAGCAGTGACCACATCTAACAGAAACGATCTCTATCAGTGACCTTATCTAGCAAAGACAATCTCTAGCACAGTCCATCTCTAGCAATGACTATATTTAGGAGAGAAGATCTCTAGCAGAGACAATCTCTAGCAAAACTATCTTTAGCAGTTACCATATGTAGCAGAGACGATCTATAACAGATTCTATCTCTAGCAGTGCCCATGTCTAGCAGAGACGATCTCTACTACAGTCCATCTCTAGCAATGACCATATCTAGCAGAGATGATCTGTAGCAGAGACAATCTCTAGCAAAACTATCTTTAGCAGTGACCATATATAGCAGAGATGATCTCTAACAGATTCTATCTCTGGCAGTATCCATATCTAGCAGAATCGATCTCTAGCACAGACCATTTTTAAAAGATACTATATCTAGTAGCGATCATCTCTAGCAGTGGCAATATTTTACCTATATAGTCTACATGAACAATGGAAGAAGTAAATTTATTTACCGTTGTACCAAACGTTATGAATATTTCAACGTTTTTAATGCTTGACTAAGATAATAGAAGGTTGAAAAATTGCCTAAATAGGTTATCAAAAAGCAGACAGAACAAGTTTCTAAAAGTAAGGTAAATTAAATTAAAGTAACAAAAATTATATTTAATACTAGACAAATTGTATGAAAGTCTAACTTTCTTAGCTATTATTATTACTATTTAAGAATAATTTTTACCCTGTTTTCCAATCAAAAATAAGTAAATAATATGACTAGTGGCTTAATCCAATAAATTATTTTATAAATTTAAAAACTTTACCTGGCAGCTCCTATTTTAGGGTTGGCAGAAATAATTGTTCATATCATGTAGGTTTATATTTATTATTTACTATAGTTATGTATATATTTACCTATAGGTTTCCGTATGAGATATTCACTGACCATTCCCAGTATTAGGCTGTTGTGATTACTTGAAACTGAGATTTTAAGCACTATATCATAAATTGTAATTTTTGAAGCTCTTTAAAAACTGTAGACTTTCTAAATTAATCACAAACCGTGTATATTTTAGCTATAGCAGTCAAACACATGTACAATAAGTGGCATAAAGTAGGCTATTTTGATCATTTATCTATATTAATTAATGTAATTAAATCATTTGTTTATTGGGGTGTTGCTTAGATTTGTTTGGCTATTAAATATTGGCTAAACGTAACCAAGCCACCCCAAATGGGGTTATTTTTGGAGGACAGTGTACTAAACTGGTAAAAACAAACTTAGTCGTTAAATTAAACCGTAACAACCGAGTGTAGCTATTTTGGACATAGTAATATGTACAGTATTTTACCAAACGTAGTAATCTCTACATATCTGCGATATTAAGGGTTCACGTACGTTGTTTATTTTTTCATGTCAAACCCCATTGTGATCGATAGAAAGAGCTATTCTTGTTAGTAAACTCTAGATTCTGGGATTTACGTTTATAACGGAAAAGTACTTAATTGAACATGATCCGAGAGGTTTCATGCGGGTTCAGAGACACGCTGTATATGGGTTCGTCCTTGACTGTTATCAGAGTCTTGTTGTCGCCTCACGGCGCGAGGATACTGTAAAATAGTTGGAAAATCGATGATAACCGCTCGCCCAAGGTGAGTTACGACTCTTATCAGTTAGTTGTCTGTCGCCTCCAGCGATAAAATTGTATCAGTAGAGTAGAGGTTAGGTTAGTGTTGCGCTACGTACCGTACAGTGGCCTCCTCATTGTATAGCTAGAGTTGAGGTTAGGTTAGTGTTGCACTACGTTCCGTACAGTGGTCTCATCATTGTATCGGTAAAGTTGAGGTTAGGTCAGTGTTGTGCTACGTACCGTACAGCGGTTTTTTCTCATTATATCATTAGATTTGAGGTTAGGTTAGTGTTGAGCTACGTACCGTACAGTGATCTCCTCACTCACTGGAGCTATGTTTGCGTCCTACAGCAGATGATGTGTCTGTCCAGCCAGTTCATAAGAATACTTGTAAGTCCTAGGCGAATATTTAAGTAATTGTATTACAAAGTTGTATTACATTCAACATATGTTAACTCTTAAATTACAAGAAGCACAGGCCTCATTAGAGTTAGGACGCTTTAAGTAATACCGCCATTGTAAAACGTCAGTGTAAACATTACATAGTTTATGAAATCATAAATGTTTACGGAAACATAATTCACTGAAGCGCAATTTATTACTCAAGCTAAATTATAATGTAATCGTAATATTTTGTATAAAATGATAACCCTGGTTTATAAATATACTGTGTAAATGTTATAATCAGTGAAAAATGTAAAAATGAATAATGAATACATGAGACGGAACAAGTTTCAGTTTCCAGGTTTTTGTATTGAAGGTAATTCAGGAAAGCCAACACGGAAAGGTTTATACAGAGTTTAAGACGACATTCACAGAGGCTACGATCTGTATGTAGGTCACACGTGTACTAATGCGCAGGTTGTTTCAGTGACAGATATCCAGTGACGGATTTAGGTGGGGGTTAAAAGGGGCCTTAGTCCCCACAAATATTTCCTTAAAAAAGTAAATTTTTGATCCCACAATGTGTAAAAATGTGATTTATGATGTGCGTCTTTTAAAAATTTCCAGGGAAGGAACTCCGGGACCCTCTTTTCCATGACAGGCATTCTAAAAACCCCTACCCCTCGGTAGTGATTCTCCCCAATCTTTATGGTAAATCCGCACCGTGATTCATTTCTTAGTTGAATAAAAATTGATGGAAAATACAGGCTACAGTGGTTTAAAGGGTTTAAATGAAGTTGGGAGGATGAATTGCCATTGCTAACTGTTAAACGCTTTTGAGATGCTGTGAACGGTTTACATAAACAATTAGGGATATTCTAGTCACACCATATTGTAATACAGCAAGTGATATTTTATTAGTTCATTCTTAATGCACATAAACAATCATGGATCTATTCTTCAAGATATATAGTTTTTTAGAACTATACGGCAAAATATAGTGTAATATAGCTGGACAGTCTTTAATATTAAAAATAAACAGTTAAGTAAACCACCAGGAATATTTCCCAGTAAAAACATGTGGTATTATACCAGTGGGAATTAATGACAAGAGTATCATTGGGAATAATTAATGTTATACAATAACTCTATAACATACGAAGCCTTAAGGTGGTTACCGATATATCAGCAATCACACGTCTGTTCTTGAAACAACGTATTCTTTAATATTACCGCACACGGTTTGTAATTATCTTGAAATCGGACAACATCAAGGAATCGACATGATATCTGATATACATAACCGTTTATAGTTAAAAAAATATATTGTATACTGTGGTATAATCTCAAAGTTTCTCAATTACTTCGAAACAAATTAACAAAAGTAATAACAATGTAAATAATACAAAATTACTAGAAGAATCGCCTCTATTTTTGTTTTAAATATTATTTAAGTATTTTGTCTTTTATAAAAATGTGGCTTACATTTTAAAGTTTTAAGGGGGCTGGGTGGAATCAGAAGGTGAATATGATAATATCAAATTCAGCTTTTCCCAATTTCCCGATCCAAATCCTTTGTTCACACGGCAACAAAGACACAACCCCTAAAACCACACACCTGTTGTGTGTTTTTTGAATACAGATGATTCGCACATGATCGAATTGATCATCAAATTCCAACCCTGGGAATTTCAAATTAGGGATGATGAGAGTTGGAGGGATGACTACTAGTGCTCGATAACCCCGAAGTTGTCGCTGAATTAAGCGATCCCAACTTTTCCAACACCACTTTACTAAGCACAAACCTTTGTTGAAATTACGAACAAATGTTGAAACTTTACGATGCTTTATGCGTCGGAATTGAAAAATAATAGACGATGCAATTGGTAATGTCAATTTGTTGAACATCAATACCACCTAATACCTAATTGTTTGTTGAATATCACTAATACCTTTCTCGCTTTTTCCTTGAAGTGGCCTCAGATGTCTATATCACAGCTAGGTATGTTACAAACGTTTAATATCAGAATTTATCATTGTGAAACCTAACTGCCAGAGGGTTTCAGCCGCCATAGCCTTCTCCTGTTTAACCAAACAAGTCTTTTTAATACATTATTAAAAATATATTCAATTAATAATTTTCTTTATTATATTTATTCTTACAGGAATTCTATTTCTTTTTTTGTAACTAAGCTACAATACAATATAAAACAACAGTGCGGAACATTACAAGAATCTCATTCCCAAAACACAAGTTGTTACTTAGTTTGGAAATTAACGTTTAAGTAGTCTATTATTTTGTTAAGTATTACAGCAATATAATCAGTTAACTATAATATATTGTATTAGACCTAAGGAAAAGCATGTCAACTAGATATAAATGCTTATTTTTGGAAGAAATAAATACTTTTTTATTTGATTTGATTGTCATGCATCATTCCAAAATGGAGTGTTAATTCTGATTATAGTGAGATATGGCTTTCCTTTAAAAAATATCAATAAATGCAATGTCAAGGTACATCTAAGTGATAAAAACTATTAAAATAATGAACTTTCATGTAGTTATAATGTAATCAATTTGTATTTAATGTTATTACCTGGACAGTGGTATGAGTGTTTTAATTTTAAAAAGTAGTAGTTATACAAATTATATAAAGTTACTTAAGACTTATATTTGTGGAGTTTATTCCGCATGGTGGGCGATGGAAGTAATAAGAATTGACAAGACAGATTTAAAATATCTTTGCCGCGCACAAAATATAACCAGCCATCACGGAACCTCCCCAGGGAGGGTAATAACTCAGTTAAGTGCTCTGAGAGGAGCGATACTGCCTTACGCGAGAAAAAGCGCCACGAGGCCCCGCGACGTTCAGAGTTTGCGCCGGGACGCCGCCATCGATCCGCCACGCAGCTGTGAAAAGTGGCCTAGAAATCGCGGACCGTCTCGTTTAAATCGCTCCAACCGAATTCCTCGAGGTCTTTCTGTGTCCGGTGAACAATCTGCGAGGCGATGGCAGGGTGCGATACACGTTACTGACGGTTGGTTACAGTGTCTGTCTGTATATCTGTGTCTAACCTCTAATATGCTAGTTGAGGTCCCCACTTCGTCGTCTATCAGTGTAAGTCCTCACAGTGCACAGTGCACGGCACAGTCAATGCATGCCACCGCTTGTAACGTAGGGCACAATCACACAAACACAAACACACACACACACACACACACACAACTATACACACACAGTACGATCTAACCTATATCCGACCTGCCCCAACTCCCGCAAAATCAATACTCCCCCCTCAACTATGCTCACAGGTGGTTCTTCTATCCCTTCTCTCTATCATTTATTAAATAAGTTTCTTTCGTAATAAAATCTACAGGATATATTTAAGCTGTTTGTTCTATTGCGAAGATATTAGAGTAATAATATTAAGTCGCAATAAAGAGGGGCGTAACCTTCTCACGCACGCATGCACCCTGCTTGTGTCTGTAACTTTATATGTGTGAAAATAAACAGCTTCATACAAAAGAGTACTCGCGTCCGATATAAAATGAAATTGTGCAGCAAATTTGAGTTTAATGATTAATGTTTTATAATTCTACAAGGGTCTACCCTACATCCAAATATTTAGTACTTTGGTATATAACTTTAATAAAAACCCACTGAATTCCATTAAGCATGAATTTGATTAATAAGGTATCAAGTTCAGCACATCAATATTGTGCTAAAACCTTAATACAAGTAGTTAAAGGTTGTTGTTTAAAGTAACTGTAAAATATAACAATAAACAGTGATTTAGCAAAAGTTTTGTTACATAAGAATATAATATGTTATTTATATTTGTATGTGTTTTCTGTTGTGGCAATTGAGATCAAACTAATTTTCATATTCAGATGGATGTAGATTACTTTAAACGATGCAGGCTATACTACTAGTATGACGATCCCAGTCAGTGAGTACTACAGCTAACTAAGAGTGAGATAAGGTATGTGAGTATACCTAGAAATGTTAAATGGATTTATGATCATTTGGAAAGGATCTTCAACAGAAAAAGTATTTGCGGGTCTACAGCGATATCAGAGTCTGTGTGAAAGGTGTGTTTCACCGAGTGATCATCAATGGTCTGGGGTGGAGGGACGTTGCTGTCCAAGAAACCTCTGAATAATTTGTTTAAGGAGTATCCGTTTCCCTTTGAAGCTCTATTCTGCCCGTCTTCATGGGCCATTGACCTGTGTGAGGATCTAATCGAACAGAGAAAGGGGGAAAGTCGATACAGTACAAGGTCGATGGTACTGATACTAACTGCTACTGTCATAGACAGGATTTGAACCTGCGCTATCTCTAGCACAAATCCGAAAGGAACCAGGATTTAATGTCTTAAGCCTAAGATTCTAATTTAGATAGATGGTTAGGAAGGGTGTGGGGTTGGGACGCTTCTTTAGTTTCAATATCTGATCTCAAGGTAATAACTCATCACCCATAGAAAGAATTCCGATGACGTCAGTATTTGTAGGCTATGCAATTTCGGAGAATTCAAAATTTCTTGGGCACACCTTTTGCTGAACTCTGTGCGATGCGGGAGTAGTTGAGCCTGTGTGGTAATGGTGGGGATTTCAATCATTTACTGTCATTTATTTTTAAATTATTAAACAAATTTTGGTGTTCCAGTTACGTTTACTGATAGGTACTATCGGGTTTTGGACGTGATGCAGACAAAAGAAAAGGTACTTAAATTGTATATTTCTGTATTAACTAATTTATCTCAGGCAGGAATTCTGTGCAACAATCAGGATGAAATTTGTGGATTTGTGCTTTTACTAAAAAGAATTCTTACACATCTGTTTCTGTTAGTGTCTATTTCATAAAAGTTGAGTACTCGTCAATGAAGATCTCTGGCTGACCTTAAGGATTCTGAAGAATCCTATTCGAGTGAAGACACTAATTACATCAGTTAGAGATAAGTTTCTTCCAAATCTGGTGCAGAGATACAAGCTGTTATGGTGATTTCACTCAATAACCAACAATTTTTTCAGGATTACAGGAATTTGTATAAGGAAAAAGTAAATACCTCGCAATAAATATTAGATCACGGTTCTCACGGATGCGGATGTGAAGATAGAACTTTAGCTGTTTAACAGTCCATACGATATAACGTTTAATCGGGTCAGGGATAGTTTATAAAAATATATAACCCTAAGACACCGGATAGAACAGTCGAGAGGGGTAAAAATCCAGGGTTCGAAAAGGGAGAGGTAGTTTCCAAGTTCAGCTCAGAACCGAATTAATGTAAAACCAAAAGCCGAAGCAAATACCAGCACCGATGATCAACGGATCAACATGCTTTCCATCATCGCAGACTCGGAAACGAAAGGGAATAAAGGGGAAGGCGTCAGCATTTGCTTTAGGATGACTGTTCCACCACCTAAACGTCCCCTAATACGACAGTTGTTAGTTCAACTGAAGCTCGAAAACGAGGAACGCTGGAGCCAACTTACGTCAAGCGACCCAGCGGCCAAAAAAAAGAAATGACAGCTAAATAAATTTAAATGCGAACACTAGTTCGCTCGAAATCACACATAGCTCGACTAGTGCTCGAAAGTAAGGAAACGCTGGTGCCAACGTACGTCAAGCGACCCAGCGGCCTCGAAAAAGAAACGATAAACTAAATAAAAAACTAAATGTAAACACTTGCTAGCTCAAAATTGCGCCTAGCTCGCCTAGAGCTCGAAACTAAGGAACGCTGGTGCCAACGTACGTCAAGCGACCCAGCGGCCTCGAAAAGAATCGATGAACTAGATAAAAACTAAATGCGAACACTAATTCACTCAAATTCGCGCCTAGCTCGACTAGAACTCAAAAACTATAAGGAACACTGGCGCCAACGTACGTCAAGCGACCCAGCGGCCTCGAAAAGAAACGATAAACTAAATAAATGTAAACACTGGCTCGCTCGAAATCGCGCCTAGCTCGCCTAGAGCTCGAAACTAAGGAACGCTGGTGCCAACGTACGTCAAGCGACCCAGCGGCCTCGAACAGAAACGATAAACTAAATAAAAAGCTACATGTAAACACTAGCTCGCTCGAAATCACGCCTAGCTCGCCTAGAGCTCGAAACTAAGGAATGCTGGTGCCAACGTACGTCAAGCGACCCAGCGGCCTCGAACAGAAACGATAAACTAAATAAAAAGCTACATGTAAACACTAGCTCGCTCGAAATCACGCCTAGCTCGCCTAGAGCTCGAAACTAAGGATGCTGGTGCCAACGTACGTCAAGCGACCCAGCGGCCTCGAACAGAATCGATTGAACTAAAAAATAAAAATTAAATGCGAAACACTAGTTCACTCAAATTCGCGCCTAGCTCGACTCGAGCTCGAAAACTAAGGAACGCTGGTGCCAACATACGTCAAGCGACCCAGCGGCCTCGAAAAAGAAACGATAAACTAAGTAAAACTAAAATTAAATTTACGCCTAGCCGAAGTTCAGGAACACTGGTGCCAACGTACGTCAAGCAACCCAGTGGCCTCGAAAAAGAAAACGATAAACTAAGTTAAACTACGTTCAATCCTAGTCTAAAATTCAGGAACGCTGGTGCCAACGTACGTACGTCAAGCGACCCAGCGACCTCGAAAAGAAACGATAATAAGTAAAACTAAATTAAATTACGCCTAGCCCGAAGTTCAGGAACACTGGTGCCAACGTACGTCAAGCAACCCAGTGGCCTCGAAAAGAAACGATAAACTAAATTAATCGATAACGTTTCAATCTAGTCATCCTAGTCCCAAAATTCAGGAATGCTGGTGCCAAACGTACGTACGTCAAGCGACCCAGCGACCTCGAAAAGAAACGATAAATTAAGTAAAACTAAATTAAATTACGCCTAGCCCGAAGTTCAGGAACACTGGTGCCAACGTTACGTCAAGCAACCCAGTGGCCTCGAAAAGAAACGATAAACTAAATTAAACTACGTTCAATCCTAGTCCAAAATTCAGGAACGCTGGTGCCAACGTACGTACGTCAAGCGACCCAGCGACCTCGAAAAGAAACGATAATTAAAGTAAAAAACTAAATTAAATTACGCCTAGCCGAAGTTCAGGAACACTGGTGCCAACGTACGTCAAGCGAACCCAGCGACCTCGAAAAAAAGAAACGATAAATTAAGTAAAACTAAATTAGATTACTCTTAGGACTGAAGCTCAGGAGCGCTGGTGCCAACGTACGTCAAGCGACCCAGCGGCCTCGAAAAGAAACGATAAATTAAGTAAAACTTAATTTAAAATCTTCTTTACTAGTAATAGAACCTAATCCTATTCGTACTGATCTGTTTTCTTGTACACTTTATATCTATAACTATATCCTGTTAGCAGCTTAAGTACGTAATGGCATGTACTTATCTATCGTTAGTGACTAGGCAAGTCAGGTAAAAGCGTGTTTTGGCAGGTAAAATAAGTATCTACTTACTTGCACCTTATCGAGGCGTGTGTGGGGGCGGCGACTCCGACTCGACGACTTCGACTGCTAGACACCGACCGCAAGACAGCGACCGAGCGAGCGACGAGCCAGCCAGGCACAGCGTACTTACGTACTGTAGTACATGAGTTGTCCGCTGTAAGGCGCTTCAGCCCTTGAAGCGAACTCCGGCGGATGTATCCTGAAACTCCGCCTTACCCGGTCGAGTCGGACCCCGCCAGCTGACGTTCTCCCGCGATGGTGTTGAGGTATGGAGTATATGGAGTATAGGTGGAAGAAATGAAAATCAATAACATGTCATTAAACTAAAAACATATTTTCCTCTCAAAAAAATAAAAAATGCCTTATTTAAACCCCCTGTAAAAATGACATGTTACATCCCCCACCCACTTCGGGGAAAACAAAATGAGAAAAAAGTTAAACTTTCGATTTCTATCAGTTGGATCCCGTATACTTTTTCACGTCTTTTACGTGGGCCGTTTGAGTTTTGTTTGTCGAACGGTCTTTCAACTCGATGATATTTGGGCCTTTAAACCTAATTACTTCGAAATGGCCCTACAAAACGGGGCGCGGCTTCGATGCATACTCAGGATGCATACGCGTCAACTGCTGAAGAACGGTGGATGTCCTTTTCCAGACTCTGTCCAACACGCAGTCATCTCGTCCCCTGAGGTCATAATCGTGACTGCCTCTGGAAGGCACGGGCTAAATTGCGATGACAGCTTTGACGAAATCTTTTAAATTCTTCCATTCGTTGTTCGTGTCGTTCTTCCCGTGTAGTCGTTTCCTGGTCGCCGAGTACTCAAACTCAAACGCGGTTCCACATATTGCTTTCGGCAGTCTCAGCTCACGTCCAAAATTAAGCATGGCTGGCGTGAAGTTTGTTGATTCGTGGTTCGCTGTGTTTAATGCATATCTAAACTCACTTAGTTTTAGCATCCCACGATCGGTGGTCTTCACCAACGAATTGCGATATTAAGGTTTTGATGACGCGGTTAGAACGATTTTGAGGACTATAAGGGGCCGTCAGTTGACAGTCGACGCTCCAGTCCCTACAAAGATCCCGAAAAATTTTCGAAACAAATTGGGACCCATTATCGGTTATTAAAAACGCTGGGTGCACCGTATCTGAACAAAATCATCTCTTTGAAATTCTTTACCACATTAGCTGCCGTGGCCGATCTAAGTGGGGACTAAGTTCTTAACCACTTGCTGTAGTAATCTTGACACACTAGTATAAACCGATTTCCACTCTTCGATCGTGTGGTAAGGGGCCCCACTATATCTGCGGTAACCGTGTACCACGGACCTTGTGGCTTACGAAAATACATCTTCCCCTGGCTTCGTTTGCTCAACTTTATATCGTTGACATATCAGACAGTACGTATGCCTTTACGTCACGAAACCAACCTGGCCAGTAATAACATTGGGAGGAGCTTTAAGGCGGTTTTTTCTAACACCAAATGACCCAGTTTTCAATGTCGTGATTTTCTTGCAGTACTTCGCGGTCTTTCCTCCAACACTGCGAACCACATTTTCCAGTGGGCTGCCTGCATCCGTTATCCTTTTACAATCACTCGACGATAGAGGTTCCTCAGTTTATAACCAGATTCGAGTCACCCTTTGCGGCCATCTTGTATTGCCTCTTGTACCAACGGTTCCTATCAACCATCACTACATCATTGGATTCATCCGTAATTTCTTCCTGACTTTACCTGCCTTCTCCCACTTTTCTGAGCTGAACAATTTTCAGCCGTAAAGGATCCTATATGTCTTCATTTGGTTGCTCATGGACCGGGTTCCGAGACAGAGCGTCAGCCACTTTGTTTTGGGCTCCTTTTCGGTATCGTATCTCCCATATCGTGTTGCTGGAGTTCCAACACCCAGCAGCCTGGCCAGAAAGGAGTCTCTAACTTTTTTAACCATCTCAAAGCCTGATGGTCCGATTCTGCGATAAGTGATCCCTCTAGGTATGGGCGAAATTTTTTTACGGCCCAGACTAGCGCTAAACATTCATTCTTTTTCTGTGACTGAGAATTTGCGTTCATTTCCCGTCAACAATCTGCTACCGTACGCAATCAAATCACAACTTCTTTTCCGTTCTGTGTTTGTTAAAACAAACGTTTGTCCAAAATCAGGACAGGCTAGGATAGGCGTAGTCGTTAATTTTTCCTTAAGAGTCGTGAATGAACTCTCCTGTTCTTCCGTCCATTGCCATCTAGTATCTTTCTTCAACAGTCTCGTGAGGGGGGTGGTCAGAGATGCGAAGTTGGGGACGAACCTCCGATACCACGAGGCATACCAAGGAAGCCTCTTAGAGTTTTCAAATTGGACGGCCTAGGAAATTTCTCGAACATTTCTCTGGATCTGTCTTAAATGCCCCGGTTCACAACGTGACCCAAATACTTCAGTTCCAGTTTTGCAGAAGTGACATTTGGCAGGGTTTAAGTTTCAGACTGCTCTCTTCTTAGTCGTGAACTCGTTGAAAAAACTCTCTTGAAGAAGCTCTAGATGAGCCTCGAAGTTAGGGCTCACGATAACCAAGTCATCCAGATAGGCGAACACTTTAGGTTCCAATTCTGGTCCTATAACGGTGTCCAAGAGGCGCTGGAAGGTAGCCAGCCCAGCCGAATGCAAACCAAATGGCATGACGCGAAATTGGAACAATCCGTTTTTCAGGTACAGTGAATGCTGTCAGCGGCCGACTTTCCTCTGTCAGCGGCCGACTTTCCTCCAATAATCTTTGAGGACTGCCGAATATATAGCGGGCTTAGAGTTTTTCTGGAATATGGACGGGCTTCCTTGAGTTTTTCTAGAATGGGTTGTTGAAGGGGTAAGCATCCTTCACCGTGACTGCATTTAGACGCCGAAAATCGATACAAACTCTGTATGCACCAGATGGTTTTTTGGTAAGTACAATCGGTGAGCTCCACGGACTCGAAGACGGTTCGATCACTTCAGCTTCGATCATATCGCTCTAACTCTTTTTCTAGTACAGCCTGCATTGCCGGATTTCACGTATAGTACCTTTGTTTAATAGGTGTATTATCGATCAGGCGAATCTTGTGTTCAACTAGTGTTGTTTTACCCGTAAACATCATCGAATTTAGGCAACTCCTCTGTTAGAAATTTTTCTCTAAGACCTCTGTTCATCTTCTGAGGTATTCAATTCCGCTAACCATCCCTACATCACTCTTCTGTAAGCTAGGGATTTGTCGCGTCTGGGGAGGAACATCATATGTCAATCCCCAACGATTCAATCGAATCGACACCAACTATCAAGTAAAGTGACGGCACGCAAAGTGCCTCGAACGTATGCGGTATCTCTCATGATCAAGCCTTCGAACGTATAATATTCTTCTACGATGTCTGTGAGCCATCAGCCATCCGGATTTTCATCGGGCGTTTAAATGGTAACATTTCTTCTCAAAATAGTCTTTCCATCGAAATCGTTCTTCTCAGTATCTACGAGCTTAGATATAGAAATCATCTATTCAGAAGTATCTTCTAGTTCTGCGGTCTGCAGATTGTCCAGATTCTCGATTTGGTCCGATTGTGGACGCCTCTGCTCCTATGTCGTTCTTATGGAGATCGTTCGCGTTAATTTCTTCTAGAAACTCTGCTACCATCTTCTGGGGCGATTGTCTCCGCCTGCTAGTCTCTATCCTGCTCGAAAATCTGCCAATGTGCAAGCCGTAGACTCAAGGTCTGCCTCTGGCATTTCTAAAAAACATGCCACCTGTTTTTCGCAACATATATGTCGTCGCGTATACACCTGTTGGCTTAACTGGGTGGTCTCACGTTTAAAAATGCCCCTTCTTTTTTAACGTTAGGTTTGACATGGTTTTTTTCGCGTCCAACATATTGGTGGTTACGCCTCGCCATGTTAATGGTTTGGAACTCACGTTAAGCTCATTTTATCTTTTTTAGTTAGGTTTGACAATTTTTGGTTTCTGTCGTCCGTTCTTTGCGTGTGGTTCGTCGCCATGAATGGTGCAACTTCATTTTGTTTTCTATTTGAGCGGGTTTTGTCTTTGTAACGCCGTTCTTGCTAACCGCAGACGCTTCGTGAGATTTATCACACTTCTTCTTTGCATAGTATGCCGTCTCTGGCACTAGGGCGAGTGATGGCAGTGGAGGAGGCCGGTAAGTGTTTCGGGCCCTCAAATATTCTTCATACTGCTCAGCCTGGTGAATTCATATCCGATATGGTCCTACATTCTTGTCGTTTCATCGTAAGTTTATACTCGGGAACGCATGTTTGAATATAAAATATTGAGTTTTTCGTCTAATGTTACCGAACCTCTTCTGCGCATTAATGTCATTAAAGCCACGACAAAGTCTTTAAATTGCTCCTCTTGACCTTGTGTACGCTTCCGGATCTCGTCATCAAGATTTTGTTTGTAATCCAGGAGGAAAGAAACTGTGTTTCAAAGTCCCTCCGAAAATCCACATAATTGTTCCATAAGTCCTTGTTGTTTCTATACCACAGGAGTGCAGAGTCTTGGAAATCTCTGGCAAAGCTGTAAGGATGTCGTTTCGTTCAATGCCGTACGCGTCGAGTAGCTCATCCAATCTCTCTAGGAAACGAGATCGGTCCTTTCACTCCGTCAAAACGAAGATTCCATTTCCTTACTAGGTTGCATAAGTTAGGCGAGTCATTCTGCAGATCGAAACAACCTGGTCGTTTTTTGTAGTCCGACCGGATTCGTTTGTGTATACGTCGGAAGTGAATAGTCCGGTAACATCGATTGGTGGCTATGTACTACGTTTGTGAGTGCGGAGTTCCCATCGTGCCATTAGCTGAAAGCTGGGATTCTCTAGTGGTTTTTAACGATAAAATCATTTCCCTTAGAGTTTTGCTGTCAGCGTTAGGAGGGAGTCCAAGAAATTTCACGAAGAGCCATGCTTTCGTTTTGCTCGTTGCTGCTCAGTACCCTGTGGGTGTGAGATACGGGATTGCCTCCTAATACGCCCGCATAGTCCATCCTATTATTTTCGTTCTCGACCTCACGCTCTGAAGTCGTTAATTTATCCGACCGTAAATATGCTACGTATCGTTTCCTTAATTCGTCGACTTTTCCCTCACTATCAAGATTGTATTTTAATAATTCGTTACGTAGTTGGGTTTTGTCTAAGCGATAGACCCATCCAACATAATGGGTCATTTTCCGTTGGGGATTTATCTTTTATTGTTTCCGGTTGCCTAATGGGGACATTAAGTGTGGCCCGAAGGTCGAGTTTCTGTTGACAATGGTACAGGGGTAATCTTTATCACCCTTAGTATCGTTAGCCTTATCTAAATCGACCCTTTTGTTTGAGGTTGGCAAGATATAAAATACTCCCAACAGCCAGCGTAAAACTGCAAAGAACTTGCAAAATATAACATTTTCAAACATTTTTAAACTAATTTCCTTAAATATACAGTATTTTAAGAAAAATTTAATCGTTTAATTTCGTCCAATTGTTCGGGCGCCAAATTTATCACGTTTAATCGGGTCAGGGATAGTTTATAAAAATATATAACCCTAAGACACCGGATAGAACAGTCGAGAGGGGTAAAATCCAGGGTTCGAAAAGGGAGAGTAGTTTCCAAGTTCAGCTCAGAACCGAATTAATGTAAAACCAAAAGCCGAAGCAAATACAGCACCGATGATCAACGGATCAACATGCTTTCATCATCGCAGACTCGGAAACGAAAGGGAATAAAGGGAAGGCGTCAGCATTTGCTTTATGGATGACTGTTCCACCACCTAAACGTCCCCTAATACGACAGTTTTGTTTAGTTCAACTGAAGCTCGAAAACGAGGAAACGCTGGAGCCAACTTACGTCAAGCGAACCCAGCGGCCAAAAAAAGAAATGACAGCTAAATAAATTTTAAATGCGAACACTAGTTCGCTCGAAATCACACATAGCTCGACTAGTGCTCGAAAGTAAGGAACGCTGGTGCCAACGTACGTTCAAGCGACCCAGCGGCCTCGAAAAGAAACGATAAACTAAATAAAAAACTAAATGTAAACACTTGCTAGCTCAAAAATTGCGCCTAGCTCGCCTAGAGCTCGAAACTAAGGAACGCTGGTGCCAACGTACGTCAAGCGACCCAGCGGGCCTCGAAAAGAATCGATTGAACTAGATAAAAACTAAATGCGAACACTAATTCACTCAAATTCGCGCCTAGCTCGACTAGAACTCAAAACTAAGGAACACTGGCGCCAACGTAACGTCAAGCGACCCAGCGGCCTCGAAAAGAAACGATAAACTAAATAAATGTAAAACACTGGCTCGCTCGAAATCGCGCCTAAGCTCGCCTAGAGCTCGAAACTAAGGAACGCTGGTGCCAACGTACGTCAAGCGACCCAGCGGCCTCGAACAGAAACGATAAACTAAATAAAAGCTACATGTAACACACTAGCTCGCTCGAAATCACGCCTAGCTCGGCCTAGAGCTCGAAAACTAAGGAATGCTGGTGCCAACGTACGTCAAGCGACCCAGCGGCCTCGAACAGAATCGATGAACTAAATAAAAATTAAATGCGAACACTAGTTCACTCAAATTCGCGCCTAGCTCGACTCGAGCTCGAAACTAAGGAACGCTGGTGCCAACATACGTCAAGCGACCCAGCGGCCTCGAAAAGAAACGATAAAACTAAGTAAACTAAATTAAATTACGCCTAGCCCGAAGTTCAGGAACACTGGTGCCAACGTACGTCAAGCAACCCAGTGGCCTCGAAAAGAAAACGATAAACTAAGTTAAACTACGTTCAATCCTAGTCTAAAATTCAGGAACGCTGGTGCCAACGTACGTACGTCAAGCGACCCAGCGACCTCGAAAAGAAACGATAATTAAGTAAAAACTAAATTAAATTACGCCTAGCCCGAAGTTCAGGAACACTGTGCCAAACGTACGTCAAGCAACCCAGTGGCCTCGAAAAGAAACGATAAACTAAATTAATCTACGTTCAATCCTAGTCCAAAATTCAGGAACGCTGGTGCCAACGTACGTACGTCAAGCGACCCAGCGACCTCGAAAAGAAACGATAATTAAGTAAAACTAAATTAAATTACGCCTAGCCCGAAGTTCAGGAACACTGGTGCCAACGTACGTCAAGCAACCCAGTGGCCTCGAAAAGAAACGATAAACTAAATTAAACTACGTTCAATCCTAGTCCAAAATTCAGGAACGCTGGTGCCAACGTACGTACGTCAAGCGACCCAGCGACCTCGAAAAGAAACGATAATTAAGTAAAACTAAATTAAATTACGCCTAGCCCGAAGTTCAGGAACACTGGTGCCAACGTACGTCAAGCGACCCAGCGACCTCGAAAAGAAACGATAAATTAAGTAAAACTAAATTAGATTACTCTTAGGCTGAAGCTCAGGAGCGCTGGTGCCAACGTACGTCAAGCGACCCAGCGGCCTCGAAAAGAAAACGATAAATTAAGTAAAAACTTAATTTAAAACTCTTCTTTACTAGTAATAGAACCTAATCCTATTCGTACTGATCTGTTTTATCTTGCTACACTTTATATCTATAATTATATCCTGTTAGCAGCTTAAGTACGTAATGGCATGTACTATCCTATCGTTAGTGACTAGGCAAGTTCAGGTAAAAGCGTGTTTTGGCAGGTAAATAAGTATCTACTTACTTGCACCTTAATCGAGGCGTGTGTGGGGGCGGCGACTCCGACTCGACGACTTCGACTGCTAGACACCGACCGCAAGACAGCGACCGAGCGAGCGAGCCAGCCAGGCACAGCGTACTTACGTACTGTAGTACATGAGTTGTCCGCTGTAAGGCGCTTCAGCCCTTGAAGCGAACTCCGGCGGATGTATCCTGAAACTCCGCCTTACCCGGTCGAGTCGGACCCGCCAGCTGACGTCTCCCGCGATGGTGTTGAGGTATTGGAGTATAATTGTAGGTGGAAGAAATGAAAATCATAACATGTCATTAAACTAAAAACATATTTTCCTCTCAAAAAAATAAAAAAATGCCTTATTTAAACCCCCTGTAAAAATGACATGTTACAACGATGGTTCAGGAGATTCCCCCAAGAGCGTAGCCAGGAAAAGAATTTGGAGGGTCCAGACAACTGATATTTTTTCCGTAGTGAACAGAGAGTAAGGTCCCATTTTATTCCTTAAAAAGTTCTTGGTCAGTTTCTTTGTTGAGAACGATCGTTCAGCAGTACATGTCAGTAATACTGAATTATTTAAATAATAATAATTGTTTACTAATAAGTAATCGAAAAAATTGAAAATTTTGCGAGGGGTCCGGATTCCTGGGATCTCCTTGCTGGCTACGTCCTTGGACTTCCCTGTTAAACAGTTAAACTTCCATGTTAATGAACAGGCAATGACAATGAGCAATGCAATTCACTGTTATTATTTAAAAAATATAAATGAATACTCCTCCTTACGTTTTCCAGTTGACTCCGCGTTGAAACATTGTTTACTCAATTAAATATTGAAATATCAGTCAACGTTGGCGAAACAAAACGTACAAATGTACTCGAGTGAATAGCACTCCTCCAAAATCCCAGGGTATGGAAAAATCTGCAATAACGAAACAGAGTGCTAGAAACACACTAGAATTATGCAGAAAAGAACTTATGAAAAATATATAATAATATTCAAGGATTATAAGAGAAACCTTACCAATAATCAGGAAAGGAAATTACTTCAACAAGGAGGGTAGCGTTAAATTATCAAAAAGCTGGTAGCCTATGACAAAGAAGCGATATTGCTAGTTGATTGGTCAAGCTTCAGGCAACCAAGACAAAGTTCTACTTCCTCAAGCTTGTTATTGCTAGTGCGCTTTATAATCTTTTAACTGAAATTAGCTTATCTTTTATGGATAGTAAATATAACAACAATTTTGGAATGTTCAATAATTGTTACCATTTCAATCTGGTGGCTTACATAAAATTGCATACATACGGCACTTTAATAGTGTCGGGCTTACAACACCATTTGGACACTTTTTATTGGAAATCTGTTGAAAATTTTTTTTAAATAAAAGTAATCACAGGATAAATTTGTAAATTCTTTAACTCAGCATCTTGATTGAGGATAAAAATTAGGGTCACCCAAAGAGACGTCCCACATTTTACCAGTTAATAAACACGAACTATTGCAGATAAAAAATGTTTATGGAAAATAAAGAACGGTTTCGAGAATATATTTTATTTACCATGTATTGAAAACGATGGCTGCTGAATGGCGTCCATTATTGTCGATGCATATTTGAAGGCGATTTCTAATGGCTGTTGTCACGTGTTTTATGTCTTGTGGAATAGCTACTCTTCAATACCTGTCTTCAGGTCTTCTAGATTTCGTGGCATATGTTTATACACCTTATACTTTAAGTAACCCATAGGAAATAACCATTAGTGCAATATCTGGAGACGTATCGTCCAATCAACTCTACTGCGGAAAAGTTTTCGAGGTAAAAGGGTTCTTAGCGCTTCCCTCATATGCGAGCAGTGCGAGACGTAGATCAGTATTACTGAAACCACACATCAAGGTTGTCCCTTCCTAAGTTGTGAAGTTGAGGCTTTTTTGTTCTCTTAGAACAAGAAGCTGAGAAATCTCTTATTGTAATTAGTCCTAAAAGGACATTTGTGCTGCTTCCGGAGTGACTGGATATTCTGGATGGGTAAGTTTGGGGTAGGGCCCGCCTCCTATCGAGGTTCATGAGTAGGATTTTGAGCATTAATATCAATAATGTCTCCGTGGAAGAAGGGAAAATCAGCTCTTTACCAGCCTTTCTAATCAAGGCATGCAGTTACACCCTTACGTGTAGGCTAGCAACAGCCCTTCCACTTAAGGAGCCCTCCAACTCTAACAGTCATCTCCCGCACTAGACTAGACATTTCGATCTACTCTAGCACCCCAATAACTCGACATTTGCTGTTAATGACGTGTTCCTCTTGAACCGCTGTCCAAGGTATCCCAGATTTGTGTCACATCGGTTTTTGCTGTACCCAGAGTAGGTTCAATTGGAAGGTACAAACCAGCCAGACGTGAATCCTTTTGGGGAGTTGAGACCTTATAAAGAGTTAAGGTTTGTCGACATAAATTTGGGACGTTGCCGTTGCTGTAGAACTTTCCTCTTCAAAAAATAGAGCCCAATAATCTGATCTTTATAAATCGCACAAAAATCCGTCACTTTATTAAAGTGCAATGCTCTTAAGTGTAGGTTGTGAGGGTTGTGATCAGACCAATAGCGGAAGTTTAGTTTGTTGACACAACCGTTAGAATGAAAATGCGTTGCACACTGCACAAAAAAACATCATATTATGAGACACATCGCAAAATGTTCTCACGTGTCCGCTGAAGTCTTAAAAGGCCTGTTGGCTTAAGTTGTTGAACAATCTGAATTTGATACTGGTGAAATTTTAGGTTTTTTAAAATCCTTCTAACATCCTAGAAAGCCCAACAGCTGCAGCATGATTCCTGGGAGAACGTTGTGGGGACTAAAAAAAATCACAGAACTGTTGTTTTTGAAAAACTCTTCTACTCCAAAAGCACTATGAACTCGGTTTTTTGGGTCCCCTTTGTTACCAGTGTTTAAAAATCATCAAATCACGACGATATTTACACAAAGTGTTATGAATGTCAGCAATACATTATTAGGAATGTAATAAAACCATTCCCAAATATGCGATCTAATCGAAATTTGTACAACATACATTTTTATGGTAAAGATTTCGTCATATTGTTTTGAGGCATAAATTCCTCAACAAGTATTGAGAATTAAATCAACCACAATAATTTCAGTGAAAACTAAATTTGCAATCATTAATTTAATTTGTGAATTTTACTTATATGTTGGTGCAAACTTTGAATAAAGTATAATACACACGTTCGAGGGAGCCAACCAAAAGTATTGCCAACGTAGATTAATTTAATATTTTAATTAAATAAAAAAATATATATTTCAATTACGTTTTCAACAATTAATTACACAACTACTTATTTGATGCTTATTGCGTTGTTTTATGATTTGTGCGAAAATTTCCCATAGCTCTGGACGACTCAGAGAAATTTATGAGGGATTCTAGAAAGTGGGGGTCTGCTAAGCAAGAAGATCTATGGCCCGAAAACTCCAAAAGATCCAGTGGAGCATGGTACTGATGTTCTTAGCCAGGTTCCTCCGTGTCTGATACCAAGTACATCAGTGGCGTATATACAAAATTATTTCGATGGGTAGGGAACTAACACTGGGTTGTTTAAGAAGTATGAAATAACCTCCAAAAATAGGGGTTCAAGAAACTTCTCTCGGGTAATTGAACTTTAAGAATGTGTTCTAGCTTAAATCAACGTAGTGGGTGCAATTTTAATTTGTCTATCAATATTTCGGGGGGTTTGAGCCCCCCTTATATACAAGCACGAAGTGTATAACACATGAATGCTGTTTGTGGTAACAGTAAAGTGGTATATTTAAACTACCAGTTACGCGCCGTTTCGCACGCGAACAATTTTAGATTTAAGATTTAAGTTTAAAGATGGAGCTTTGAAGTCGGAGAGTGAAACTGTTTTTTATAAGTACCTCTGAAAATTTTCGAACTTCTTCAATATTTCATGATATTTTATTGAATAGCTTCTACAATATCAGTAACAATTGATTTAATTTGGCGAAAGTGGAAACATTTTTAATCTTAAGCGAGACTAAAGTCTCAGCTTTTCAGTTAACACATATGATGTAATAAATGATGGCAATTTACTGTATTTGATTATAATTCCAGCATTAACAAACCCAGACAAAGAAAGCCGTCTGCACGTAACATGGTATTTGTAAATTGTACTGACTTTGACAGAAAAATAACAAAAACAAACGTTTTACCTTCACCTGTTTAAACGTGTGTAAATATATACTTATTATGCTTGACTTTGACACGTGATTAAAAACACATTTACTATCTGTTGATTAAGCCAAAATGGAGATTCCAAGACCAGTGGGGAGGATATCTTCGTAAGGTATCTTCGTAATAGGAATAGGCCTATCTTAACCAGGGGGAGCTCACGAATTCCAATGTAAATTTTCAGTACAATCGGTCCAGTAGTTTTTACGCGTACGTGATTGAGGAACACACACACAAACACACTCGCGCGCGCGCGCAGCAGGGCACCATTAGATATTTATTTAACACTATAGATGGAGTTAAAATATTGATTAATAATTCATAGGTTCGTTAACTGCCTTTTACACAATGCATTGCTGTAGATGAGGTCACCTAAAGTTATTTAAGCTTTCATAAAGTTAAATCATTAATATGAAAGTAAAGTATGCATCAATACACTTTCAACGTTGTAATACTCAAGCTTACGGAAAACTGTGTAGCTGCCATGTATGTAGTAAAACAGTCTCTTTAAATAACCCGTATTTAAACAATGATTTACTTGGTTAGATCATATTCTGCAAGGTTCAAAATTTATGAAGTAACGAACCAGTCCACTGTATAATGTTCTAAAACATGTATTTACTAGTTGTACATATGATGCTGGGAGTCACAGATACGGATCTGAGAGTGAAAGAATAATATGATTTCGGACATTTGCTGTCGTAATTTGTTACGAAATGTACAACACAAAGTTTAGAGCATTAACATTTATCCTCTACATCAGGTGAGAAAATAGAACAAAAAAATAAGAAATAAAAGAAGAGAAAATGGGGTCAAACATACCAGACAACTGCTTGAAGTCCAGATAAGAGGAAATGAACCCAGGATGTCACTACACAGGATGCAATTCCCGAGCACGAGAGTTCAAGATCACTACTATCACACCTCACACCAGCACAGGCGAATGTGGGAATCTTGAATTATCGTGCTCGGGACTTGCATCGTGTGTAGTGACATCCTGGGTTAATTTTCTCCTGTCTGGACTCCAAGCAGTTTTCTAGTATGTTTTGACCCCCTTTATCTTCTTTTATTTCAGAAAAAAAAGAAACGCCTGGGTTCATTTTCTCCTGTCTGGACTTCAAGCAGTTTTCGGGAACATTTGACTCCTTTCTTTCTCTTCTTTTTTGGTACTAGTTATTTTCTCTCCTGGTGAAGAGGATAGATTTACGTCGTCGAAAACGTTGTGTTATACTTTTTGCAACTGCATAAATCATATTGTACTTTAAAACCTTCCATCATCAATAACACAAACTTGAGTGTTATATACACGATACTGATAGCGTTGTACGTTTGTTACTCTAAGAGTTGTGTCTAATAAAACCTTACATCATCAATAACACAAACTTGAGTGTTATGTACACGATACTGATAGCGTTGTACGTTTGTTACTCTAAGAGTTGTGTCTAATAAAACCTTCCATCATCAATAACACAAACTTGAGTGTTATGTACACGATAATGATAGCGTTGTACGTTTGTTACTGTAAGAGTTGTGTCTAATAAAACCTTTCCGTATTGTCTAATAAAATAAATTGCATTCCATGTGCACATATGAAACCGAGTGTTGTCAGATAGAATTTAAACAATCTTGTATGTATTCATTAATTAAGCATTTAAAATTTAGCTTTCCGTGTCTTTGGCGCAGTTAGTTTATAAATTTGTACTACTTTCAATGTCAACAAACTAAACATTTTCGCAACAGAAGTTACATACTTGACACAGGTTGTAATGGCAGCCCCACAAGACAAGTCCTCAACACACTTCAGACAATTCCACGCACGACCTTATTTCCAATTACAGAATGATAAAGTACACAGGGGACGTGCACTAATAGTGAAATATTAGTCCTTCAGAGCTGATAATAATAATTTATTGCTGATACCTCATACTGGTGCTGATTGGGACGATTATCGCTAAATGATTTATATAGCATTATATCAAAAACATAGTCCTCGTCCTCAGCACTTCCTTTCTGAAATAGCAAACTCCCTTAATAACTTTCCAACTAACAATCTTCCCGTATCATATATACATACAGGGTGTTCACAAACTTCTGTGGACGATAGTATTTATCATTTGCAAAAAAAAAAAAAAAAAAAAAATAAAATGCCATATAAACATAGGTTGAGTGATGTCTCGTTTAGCCGCTATCCACCATTTTGTAGTTTTTATAAAAATATTATCTCTAAAAATAGTTAAGTTAAAGAAACCAAATTTGGACTTAGGTTTACATAGACAAGAGAATAACTGTATTATTTTCTGTAATATTGTAAAAATGGCGCCTGATGACAATTTTAAAAGTAAAATAACAAATAAAAGAAACAAAACAAAAAACAGTATAGTTATAACAAATGCACATGAAACTAACTATTAAGTTAAATTTTTATACCAAATCCAACGGCGCCTTTTCAAAACATGCGGCAACGCATAAGTGAGCACGTCACTTTACGGGCATGCCTGCACAAGCCGGGAGCAACTAAGATTTTGTCTTTGATAGGAATTAGCTGTTTAAAATTTTACACTATAAAATATTTGAAATGTTTATGTCAATTTCAACTGTAGCCTACTTTCCCCAACGAAATCCGTCAACGCATAAGCGAGCACGACCACTATTGTACAACACCAAACATGTAACAGTTGAGAGGTATCAGTTGTTGTTTTTTTTTGTTACGTTGGTCGTAGAAGTCATCGCCATATTAAGTTATATTACTGAATATGGACACAAGGAGTTTGCAGTTTAACATTATTCTTACGGGATAAACTTAAGGGTCTTTTTATTAAGGAAGAATTTGAGGCAATTACCACAATCACTTCCTTTAATTAAATTTGAACTGTTTTATTATTTATTTTGCATGTTTTTAGCTTTATATTAACAAAGATGTATTTGTAATGTTTTTATCTGATCAATATAAACTGAAACAAGCTATTTATTTCAATCAGTATTTAAATAAACTCATTTGCCGCAATCTAATTTCCACCAGCAACCAATATAATTAAATTGTAATCTCTCTTCAGTTGCCAAGTGTCGATAAGCAATGTTCAAACACCGTATAACTAGGTACAACATGGTGAATTATTTTAATTAATTTATTAAACAGTTGAAGATCGTTTTATAGTGTTATTATATATTCATACAAGCTTATATATTTCAAACAAATATTAATAAACGGCTGCTTTTAATTTATTGCCTTTTATAAGCGTTTCATACACTTTATTAAAAGCAACTTTTATAATACAATTTCCCGACTAAAGTGTGTTATTTTTCTATCCAATTATTATAAAGTACGATTCAAATTTGTTTTAATTTGTATAATTATTTTGTCTATTCATTTAGTTCAACTGAAATGAAAATAGAGTTTTAAGCTTTAATAAAAACATTTTTTACATATGAAAAATAGTTATTTGCAATAATGATTTAACTTTCTTAAAGAAACAAGCATTCGCTTCAAACTGTTAAAAACTATCCTGCTTGTTCATCGTAAAAATAATTGTTAGTTTTTTGTACTTTTGAAGACATGCCGAGTATTTATGAGTTATAAAGAAAAATAATAAGAGCTGACATGTCTGAAAAAATTAATAAAACTAAACGCGTACATACTGCAGAAAGGAAATAGTTGTACAATCATGCTTGATTAATTTGGTCTTATTTTAATCCTATGAAATAAAGTATGTTGCTTTATTATAATAGCTTTGAATTAAAATAAAAAAATTAACTAAATTTAAATAAAATATTTAAAATGTTTCTAATATTATTATTGACACCTTATTCGGTTATTACTTACAATTCATATAAAAGAAATACCCATGTACCACATCAATGGCATAATATTAAGAGTTAAACGTTATTATTTACATACTGATAGTAATACAACAAAATTATTTGCATATTCCACAATTTCCTTTCTCTAAATTGATGACGAGCGGTAGACTTAACAATCCATAACTATATGAAATAGATAATTCCAAGAAGTAAAACTTTAAAGAAAATGCCTGTGGAACGTCAAAATAAGCTGAAAGTTTGTGAAGTGGTGGGGATGGGGGAGTAAAGGTCGCAGGGGAGGGGGAGGGAGTAACCCAATCTAGAGAACACTCAACCCCGTTGTCAACAGTCTGCCCACTTAACTTTCATTACCCAGGTAATAGTGATGATACTCGGCTCGAAAAGAATAATTTTGCAGTAAGTCCAATTTTTACTCTGTTTCGTCACCCTAACTAGGATGATATTTATATCTATATATAAATTAATGTTTGTCTGTATGTCCTTTTTAGAATCGTAAACTATTTGACCTATCATTATGAAAATTAATATGTATATGTATTTTTTTCACGGAAAAGGTTTATATGCTATGTACATAGATGTAACTCGCCACCATGCGGCGCTGCGAAAGATAAAAGTTTTCAAATCGCCTGCACACTATAAACTGCAATTACGAGACAGTTACGTATATTACATAGCCAAACACTATTTGAAGGCGCTAAGTTTTGATGTACATTTGTCTTTTAAAATTTCTGGTTGAACTTGAAGCTTGAGTTTCAGACCACTTTATAATAAAGTACATGTACGTGTACTATGGCTATATACAAACACAGATTTTCTTGATCGTGGAAACAAGGCAAACTTACTTCGGCGTTAAAATATAGAATGCACTTGAACCAGAAGTGCACATACACGGGCAAAGCTCACGGAAAAACGTGCGAAGCCGCCGGAATCAGCTAGTTCTTTACATAAAGCTGTTAGTGGCGATAGAAGGTTTGACTGGATAATAGGATTTCGGAAATTTTTGCCAACGTACATGTTCCAAAATGAATAACTCAACGTTTTAAGGAATGATATGTGATTCTGTCCTTAGTCAGGTGTAATAAATTTAATTTATACAGTTTTAGGGTTAAAGTACTTTTGTATGCATTTCTTACACAGTACACAACTTTCTGAATATTGGCTAGTTAGTTATTGTCATACTCTCTGAATACTGGGTACCATTTTTTCTGTGTAGTATATGCGATAGGTACTTTATTTCCTATATATTGTCACCACGAGATCAGAGCATTATCTGTTTATACGTTTTATAAATTTAGCTGTGCTGTAAACACGATCCATCTCATTGTCCTGTTCGTTACCAGGAGATCAGAGCATTATCTGTTTATACGTTTTATAAATTTAGCTGTGTTGTAAACACGATCCCTCTCATTGTCCTGTTCGTTACCAGGAGATCAGAGCATTATCTGTTTATACGTTTTATAAATTTAGCTGTGCTGTAAACACGATCCATCTCATTGTCCTGTTCGTTACCAGGAGATCAGAGCATTATCTGTTTATACGTTTTATAAATTTAGCTGTGCTGTAAACACGATCCCTCTCATTGTCCTGTTCGTTACCAGGAGATCAGAGCATTATCTGTTTATACGTTTTATAAATTAAGCTGTGCTGTAAACACGATCCATCTCATTGTCCTGTTTGTTACCAGGAGCGCATAATGTTTTGAGTTCTAACAATAAATGCTATAAAACAAATAGTTTAAACTTACCCACTTTATTAAATAAACAAGCGCAGGAGTAACGATTCAACATAATATTTGAAACGACTTTAGGTTTTAACGAACGCAACAGTGTGCACATATTCCAGTAAAACAGTTTTAAACCGTATCAATTGGTTTCATGATCGCAGATAGGATCCGACCCGACCCGCGACCGTATGTTTATTTGAGGTTAGGTAGCGGAGTAGTGACGTCATGACAGAACCAGCTGTTGTGATATTTGCGCGAACAGCCCACCTGTTCTGTCCCTTTCAGTACAATATCGCTTGAACTGTTGTGCAACTAGGTCTTGTATGAGTTTTATAGGTTAGTTACGGACGCTGATTTGTTGGATCTTAGTAATATGTGGCCGCAAGATTCATTGAGGTAACATATTACAATTTTGTTACTACACATACACATGGTCTGATCAGATAAACTGTGGTTAGTTCGAAATAAGATAGCAGCAAAGATTTTTTAGGTTAGAACTGGGTGAGTCAGCTGAGGTGTTGTAAACGTATATTACAAGAACGATTACACATATAGCAAAGAAACGAAATACAACTTTCTTAAATACAGGAGTTTTAAAATATACTACTATTTTATTAGTTTCACTATTTTGTTTTTAAATTTGTACAGAATACCAATTTTTTGTGGTAAACCCCAATTTTGAATGTTCTGGTCCGCCATTTTGAAACGGCAAATAGATTTTAAACAAGCTTTACACAAATTTCATGTCTATAAGAGCGTTAAAACAATGTACTATATGTTACAGGTTGACATTTAACAGTTTTGAGATTCGAACCTGGGACTTTGTTTCGGCGCATCTTGTTTCTTAAATTTTACGAAACTACTAGTATTATAAATAGAACCTCTGTGTTGCATTCCTTTTCATTGTTACAGCTTTAATCGTTATCCTAATATACGTTTAAGACATATTAGCTGACTCACTGTGTACATCAAAAGATGCCACCTAGATTACTACATTGCTGTATTCGTGCTGTGAATATAATTAAATAAATAAATTATTTATTGGCTTTTACAACAATATTATTGGTAATTGGAATTTTCAATATTTATAATAGTTAATAATATATAATTTTAATGAAAAAGTAACAAAATAAAATTTAGTTTCTTGTAGCATTACAGCCTACAGAAGTTTTATTTAATTGTTAATAGATTTATTGCTTGAATAAAAATTGATGAATTAATTAAAATTAAAAATTAAATTGAAGTTCAATTTGAATTTGGAAATAAATAGTCTATAAATTCATCCATGTCATAAAAACATATTCTTCGTTAAAAGTGATTTTAATTTAGCTTTAAACAATCGATACTGTTTTTGCGCAACACATTAAAAAGACATCTAGAATAAAAGGGAAGATTTAAATAGGTTCAGTCTATGCTGGTGTGGCCTAACACGTCCATTTTAAGTCTAATATTATGTGAGTGTACATCACTGCCTGTTGTCAGCGTACATTTATAACGAAAAAAAAAACAGAATCGTTTTACAAATGTACAAAGAAGGCAGAGTTATTCCAAAATTTTAAAATCATCTCTACATGATTCAATATTTCTAAGATTGGACAATCACCTCAAAGTATATATTTTTGCAACACAAACAATATTTTTAATTCTCTTGCTGCACATTTACCCAATACCTCTTTTCCATACGATTGCTATGGGGAAATAATGCCATAATATCAAGTTAATTAAATCTTTTGAGGATAGATCTTTGATAAATGTCTGATAACATATATGTTACTTTGAAACTTAGGTCATTAATATATTCATTTCAGGTCAGTTCCTTATTCTGAAATATTCCCAAAAATTTAATATCATTGAATTCAATCGCAATTATTATCCAAATAATTTACTGTTGGTCCTATGTTATCAAGTAGGATGGCTACGGAAAGCAATAGAATTAGATTTTAATAGATTTACTTTCAAACAGTTTTCATCAAATTATATTTTGAAACTGGAATCTACATCTTCAAACATCTTAATTTCCAAATCATGTTAATTCTTTGAACTGATGCACAAAGTAGTATCATCAGCATACTGTATTAATTAAATCAATTTGACAGTTTATTCACAATTATTTATATATGTTAAAAATAACAAAAGACCAAGTATCGATCCCAGAGGGATGCCATACTTTATATCCAAATAATTAGATAACGCCTCTTTATATCTACTTGTTTTCTATCGTTGAGATGATTCAAGCCATACATGTGGGACTCCTCTTATTTCATAATCAAATCATTTTTGTAATAGAAATTTTATGATCCACACAGTCAAAGGCTTTTGAAAGGTCCAGAAATACTCCAACTGTAGGATTATTGTTTTCTAAGCCATCAAAAATAACACCTACAAGTTTTCCTATTGCGTCAGTGGTAGAGATACCTTCGCGAAATCCAAATTGGTGTTTTGAGAGAATGTTTTCTTTATTAAGATAGCTGTTTAATATTATTAAAATATTTTCATAACATTTGCTAAATGCAGGTGATATAGAAATAGGTCTAAAGTTTGTTGCAACATTTTGGCCTCCTTTTTATGTACAGGTACAATTCTAAAATACTTGTACCTGAAGATCAGGCTTTAACCGATTTTTTGGAAAGATAGAATTATGGGGTAGTGGTGCTATTGTAGGCTACTGCATATTTTAGGCCACGGTGTTAAGTTCTAGACTTGATTCCCAAGCGAAGCGTCTAATATGCACGCCACACACCTTCTAATTAAAAAGTCTAGGGCCCGAAAGCGAATTTTCATTGTATACGCACATTATCTGGATTTTATTAAAATTGACGGAAACAATTTCTAAAAAATAATGATCGTCAGCCGCGCTACTTTTGGTGGACGTGAAAGGGTATGAAAAGGGTACAAACATCTGAAACGATATTTGCTTCACTTGATCATATTTTCATTATCTTTATACATTTGCACGACACTCTGCGCGCCATTAGAGCTCCCACAACCCAGCCTTCCCCAACAGGGTACCGGGGGTATAAGCCTCATGATGACTCACCAATTAATGATTTGTGGTTCCCATGTACGCAGGTTATGGCCACTGACGACAGCATGAGTGACGACGTGTTTGAGTCAGACGACACTCTGCGCACCCCCGGTGCACCCACCACCCAGCCTTCCCCAACCGTACCGGGGGGTATAAACCTCATGATGACTCACCAATTAATGATTTGTGGTTCCCATGTTCCCAGGTTATGGCCACTGCCGACAACATGAGTGACGACGTGTTTGAGTTAGACGACACTCTGCGCACCCGGTGCACCCACCACCCAGCCTTCCCCAACAGGGTACCGGGGGGTATAAACCTCATGATGACTCACCAATTAATGATTTGTGGTTCCCATGTTCCCAGGTTATGGCCACTGCCGACAACATGAGTGACGACGTGTTTGAGTTAGACGACACTCTGCGCACCCCCGGTGCACCCACCACCCAGCCTTCCCCTACAGGGTACCGGGGGGTATAAACCTCATGATGACTCACCAAATAATGATTTGTGGTTTCCATGTACCCAGGTTATGGCCACTGACGACAGCATGAGTGACGACGTGTTTGAGTCAGACGACACTCTGCGCACCCCCGGTGCACCCACCACCCAGCCTTCCCCTACAGGGTACCGGGGGTACAAGCCTCCTGAGGATCTCTTCAAGGATCCCTACGAACAGGTTGAAGAATTGCCACACAAGGTAAGAGACTCCAGCTAGATATTTGACAATTTTTACGAGTTATTTTAATGCTAAGTTAAGTGGAGCTCACGAATTTATAGTGGTAATTTGGTAACTTCCACATCAATTTATTTAAAATAAAATAGACTGTACAGGGAAAAAACGAAAAAATTTAATTTACATATCCAAGCTTATGAACTACTAAAGCAATGGATGTTACGCACTATCCATTTTTGTAAGTACAGTAAACAATAAGAGCAATGACCACCATTTCCAACTGATACAAATCTGTATAAAATAATATTTTTTATAGGATTCCACAGGGTTCTCTTATGGAACCTCATCTTTTCCTCTTGGTAATTGAACTTCCAGATGATATGAGCACTCGAGAAACCTTAGCTTTTGCAGCAGACGACGTAAAGATTTTCGTTTTTGTTTCCAAATAAAGATGATTTAAACTTTTAAAATAAACTTAAAATTTAGAAATATCTGGTGTTTTGAAAATAGAATAAAATAGAAATGTTTATTGCATCTCGAATGTTATTATGTAAATGATGACCTTTTCAAACGGGGATAGAACACATTTAAATAGAATAATACATTTGTTAACACTTATCGATAGCAAATATCCAAAATTCTATTATCCTTTCAAATTATCCATCTTCAATAACAGACATTGAATAAAGAACGATACAGTTGACTAGTTCATAAATACAAGCGTAAGATGACAGAGTGCCCGATCAGTAACAGTGACGTCATGACGGTGAAAGGCCAGGTCCCTTGGACCCAGCAATGACAATTTTGGGTCTTATATAGGCCTATATAGGGAATTTCTGAAAAAAGTGAAAATTGGAGAAGATGTGAAGGATTTGAGAAGAAACATTATAAACAACTGACGAACTGTGATTACTGAAAGAGATAGAAGGGTAACGTTGAGTTTAGCAAAAATATATTTTTAGCAATAATCGGTTCTGTTTCGCAACAAGGCGTGGACCGTTGTTTTATTTGCCCCAACCTAGCAACATTTCCAAATGAAAGCACAGTCAGAATGTTATATGCCCGCCTTATCTTATTTGCATTCCGAACATCGCCCAGTTGAGAACATCGATCTGTGCTTTCCAAGCTGCTGGAATCTGCTCAGTGACCTCAGACTAGAGAATATCGACTCACTTGATTAACTATTTGCATTCCGAACATCGCCCAGTTGAGAACATCGATCTGTGCTTTCCAAGCTGCTGGAATCTGCTCAGTGACCTCAGACTAGAGAATATCGACTCACTTGATTAACTATTTGCATTCCGAACATCGCCCAGTTGAGAACATCGATCTGTGCTTTCCAAGCCGCTGGAATCTGCTCAGTGACCTCAGACTAGAGAATATCGACTCACTTGATTAACTATTTGCATTCCGAACATCGCCCAGTTGAGAACATCGATCTGTGCTTTCCAAGCCGCTGGAATCTGCTCAGTGACCTCAGACTAGAGAATATCGACTCACTTGATTAACTATTTGCATTCCGAACATCGCCCAGTTGAGAACATCGATCTGTGCTTTCCAAGCTGCTGGAATCTGCTCAGTGACCTCAGACAGAGAATATCGACTCACTTGATTAACTATTTGCACGGATTTTTGCAAAAATGGACATTGTAAAAATTTGTCAAAGTATTCTATTATATGCTTTTAGTACTTATTTTACTGGCGTATGTACGAAGTAGCAGATTTACCATTGGGATTGTTTTATGTCAGTAGGCCTACTGGTTGATCTTTTTTAATTTTTTATCTTTATCTTCTCGTCAATTAGTTGATAAATTCTTGATTCCTCGGACTGACCTGTTTTATTTTTGCTCGTTGCATTTTGTATTTAAAACATTGTTGCATGCTTGCTTGTTGTATAAACTAATCAGCATTTTTGTTTATTTTGTTTTAATGTACCTATATCATTTATGAAAATCATTGTGTAAGTTAAAAAAATAAATAATTTAACTAAACAAAAGAATTGCCGTCGTATTTTCTTAACTAAATAACCAAAGATAATGTCTTGTAAAATAACTTCAAAATATTTCTAAGCTGTTGTTTTATTTATACTTCCGCATGTAAAAAATTCACTAATATAATTTCCACAACTTACTTTCGATGATTAGATTTTACAAATTATAATTAGAAATGGAGTTCAGGGGTATTAGTAAAATTTTTTTTATATATAACGTTATGGTCGGATCATATTCTTTATGTTTAAGGTCAATGGGATCTGTTCTTTGTACTTCTACTTCTAATAAGTTATATGAAAATAAAAATATTTAAATATATATAGAAATTTTATCGATATATATTTATCAGAGGATGTCATAACCTACTGACAGCGGATTACTACCCACCTCTGAGACGGATTTAATGTTTTGGTAGTTTGAGCATCACGCAAGGGTACTTCCGCGAACTTGAAACCTCTTTATTTATGCAGTTGGAACTATACAGTTTTTTTGTAAGTTATTACAATAAAAATATAGGCCTGCACAAATAATCATTCAAATATTATATGCATTCGTAAAATTTGCATTGTACTAGTTTTACTGAAAATACAAGCAAAATCAGTCTTTACAATCCATATGTATATATATATATATATATATATATATATATATATATATATATATATATATATATATATAAACGAATGCTTGTCTTTATGACCTTTATAAAATCAGAAGCTATTTGTCCGATCATTATAAAAATTTGTACGTATATGTATTTTTCACATAGAAGGTTTATATGCTATGCCCATTGATGTAACTCACCACCGGGGGGGGGGGGCGCTGCAAAATATAAAGGGGGCGCCCTGCACATTATAAACTGCGATTACGAGATAGTTACGTATATTAAATAGCCAAACACTATTAGAAGGCGCTAAGTTTTGATGTATATTTGCTGTAATATGTGTTGCTATAAAAGCTTGAGCGTTAGACCATTTTATAATAAAGTACTTGTACGTGTACAGTGGTTGTAAACATACACTTGTGATAGATTTTCTTGATCGTGGCAACAAGGTAAACTCTACAACAGCGTTGGAAATATAATGTATTAGAACAAGAAGTGCTCATACACAGGCAAAGCGTACGAACAGCGAGCGAAACTGCGGGAAACAGGTAGTAAATACAAATTCACAAGAGGCAAAGTGACCTGCTGAACTGAGGTCGTTTGTTCCTCGAGTGCCTCCTGAAGACTACTGGTCTTACCGAGCGAAATACTTGACCTCAAGAAAAACAGGCACAGAACGAAATAATTGCTCAGAATTACCATACCAGTAAGTCAAATTAATAGTTTTTTTTTATTTAACAGACGATACTGCTGGGTGACAGCGGCGTGGGGAAGACCTCGCTTCTGGTACAGTTCGACACGGGAAAATTCCAGACAGGAACTTTCTCAGCCACCGTCGGTATAGGATTTACGGTAAGTGACTGGCTACTCAACCTGCAACCGGTTCTTGCGGTAAGTACCTCTTGTCTTTTTCTGGACTTTCATCCTTCTGCTGATAACAACACAGCTGAGCTAACGGGTAAGTGACCACTCTGTGTAAAGTGAATATGATTGAATCGCCAGACCAGGTTAACACACTTAGCTGTTCACTGATTCCAACACTTGCAACCAGTCTGCGCCACCGAAACATCCCTGTCAAAAGGCGATTGGCTGGAAGACGAGAGATGGAGTCATAAGCAACCTCTTGTTATGGCCATTCATTACTTTGTTAATCTTAAGTGGTATGTACATCAAATAAATAACTTAGGTTATGTTTAAAAAAAGGCATTTCTGTTGTTGTTATAACGATTCCATTCTGTTTTGTGAAAACAGTTGGTTATTGAATATTGATTTTTGGTTTAGGTACTACACCGTTGTTATTATTATTAATTATAAAATTTAATTCTAATATATAGTAAACTTTTTAGAATAGTTGTCTATCACGTATGTAGTCTAAGAGAAATATATTGGAATATTTTGTTGATGTACATAGCTTGTTTTTTACAAAAATAACTATTATTCCGGATATAGAAAGTGCCGTGTGATAGAGTTCACAAGTACTGTACTGGGTTACAAAGAAATAAACTAGGCTGAACTGTTAACTTGTTTTATTAGTCATTTTTTATTGTTTTTCAATCCTATTTGTTTGATTATACATCTAAATATAAAATGTAATGACAGGTAAAATATACCGCACTCTAATATTATAGAATTAAGTGATGTAATTACGCACAAAAACGCATATTAAATTTTACTAACTTTGACATAACCTCAAAACAGTTTTTGCAACACTAGCTGACTAGCTACAACTAGAGTCAAACTGTTAATGAGTAACTGCACATGTCAAGCAACATATCCGGAGGTCCACTCCGCAGATTATTGTGGTTTTCTTTAGTAAAACTCAGCCTTGGGTCTGCTACGGCCGCATACCGAAGTAGATAGACCTACCTACACCTGTACAAGACATATCATTGCAAGCCGTTCGGGGCTTTATTATTTATTAATATGTAATTAATAGCTTTAATACTAGTGATATCGCATAAAACTACTGTTTTATACAGAGATAAATTATTTAACATTAGTTTAATAAATTATTAACACCGTCACAGGCCTAAGTGCATTGACAGTTGATTTACCACAACATAGGCTTGCAATGGTATGTCTCGCAATATAGCAGGCTTTTGCTAGGGCAGAGTACGATAAGCGGACCCGGTTTTAATCTCGCTTGTTAAAATCATCGATACTTTATGTATCGAATAACACAACAATCAACCGATGTCAATGTATCTAAAATACTAAATTAAACTCACATGTTTCAAATTAATACAAATAGTTTACACAGTTACGTAATGTCATAAATACTAAAGGAACCATAACCATTACTCAAACGATAAAATTAAGACAGGTGACAGAAAAAGTGTTATTTGAATAATAAAGAAAATGTAACAATAAAACATACATCTTGAAACCGAGAAAGACACAGTGAATCATCTTTAAATGTTTTTTGTTGAGTTTTCTAAAGTTAACCATCTTTTTTTATTTTAAATAAGTTACTTATTGATAAAAATTGTGTTTAGAATATGAAAATGTGTGTATAATTAGTTGGTACAGATAATTTATTTATTGTTCAGATAAATTACTATGGGTTGATTATATCGATGTGTATAATAATTAAATATCGATATAAAAACCGAGTCCGCTTATCGTATTCCACCTTGAACCAGTGATGGGATAATCGAAAGTGATATAATCGGCTGTTCGATAAAAATAAATACTACTAATTAATATTGTATAGAATTATAAAGTCAAAAAGTAACAAAGGTTTAGGCCTAACGAATTGCACGAACAGTATATTATATTTGTCTTCTCTCAGCTAATTTGTTGCGTAGTACAGAAATTAACATTGGGTACCGGTATGTAATATTACAGTACATTCTTCGCACGTGGTTCTTGTGAGTTGATTATGATGCACGTGCTTCCTTTGGAAATAACATTACCCATCAAAATTTCATGGATTTTTCCAATTCGGGAAGGTTTCACGGATAGGCTCGTCAACTTCATCACTTCTGTGGGCTGCAGAAACCATCCTTCTCCCACGTAAGTATATATCCTATATAAATAAGATACCGTGTGCCGACATTCATTATTTTAGGATTTAAAAAAATACACGGCTAAAATACCCTGCGATTATACAATAATAGAAATGCTCCATTGATAAAAATAAGATTTGTTTCTGTTATAGGTCTAAATTGGCTGAAAAATAGGTCTTTAATAGTGGAGAATTTTCATTTCTGTCTGTCTGTATGTCTGCACGATATCTCGAAAGCGAACTGACCTAAACTTGAAATTATTCATGAAGCTTCATTTCTATATGAAGAACACTGAGTTAGATGACGGTGTACGCGTATACTACTCTATGGTGTTTATCCGAGCGTTATCGATGCGTTGTAGCCATATCGCATTATATTACCATATTTCTCTGTACAAACTGAAATGTTTATACGTCCAAGTGCGTTCCGCGTAATAATGATTTATTCAAAGGCTGTTTCCCTCTAAAATCACCGCAAGAACAAACAGTCCAATAAATTATTCAACAGCTTTTTTGTTGACGTAGAATTCGAGTAGCTAAACAGGTACTCACGTCCTTAGTGGGAACAAGATGTTTTGAAGAAATAGCGAACCTCGAACAAGATTCTTTCTTATTGTTATTGTTCCGCATTCGTTTTAAAAGTGGTATCTAGAATTATAAAACTTCTTGTTCGCTTAAATTGCAGTTAGGCCTATGATTTATTGTTCTTAAATATTAATTATGAAAAACGTTCGGTATGAGGTAGTAGCCTAATTTTTTAATAAAATAAAAATAGAACTGTAAATACTTTTTGGCTGAGTATTACTCGTAGGGCTGGAAAAACTTTGATTTATGACTGTCTGTCAATTTGTGTTGTCTGTTTGCACGATATCTCGAAAACAAACTGACACACAGACTATATAGGCCACACTGAGTTCGATAATGGTACATGACACTCCATGGGATTTGGTTGAGCATCAGCTAATATTTTCACATTGGTGGTACGGGTAATCAAAATAGCAACAAGAAAATAGCAGTATAAATGAAGTAATAAACCATCTGAGTACTATAATAGAGTGAAAGTCAATTATAAGTAGATTAAAGTCTTTTCCTAGTACCGGAACTTTTACTTTCATACACTGCTATGAAACCTGAATGAAATGTAAATGTATCGTGTGGCAAGATGTCTTCAGATACTTTATTTAAAATTTAGCATAAAACTTCGTTTTGCATAGCCAATTACGAATTCTATGGTTAGTGTCCGACCATGGAATTTGGCTGAGCGTCATTGAAGCCTATCACTCAGCTGACTGACACATTTTCTCTTTGGTCTGCTAGGAGATTTAATAATGTTTCCAGTATGATTGTCCGTCTCCCCAAGAGGTTTCAACTGGTTTATAAGCTACCTTCCAGTTGAACCCATACTGGGCACAGCAAAAACCGATGTGTCACTTAAATCTGGACAACCTTATGGATGTCCAGGAGCGGCACATCACTAACCGCAAATGTCGAGATTCTGGGGCGCAAGGATAATTGCGGGAGATGACTGTTAGAGTTGGTGGGGTTTGTTCCCTAAGAAACGAAGTTTCTTGCCAGCCAAGACATAAGGGTGTGCCACCCCCTGCCTGCTCTGACTGGAGAGGCTGGTTCAGAACTGACCTCCTTCTTCCGAGGATACATGACTTCAGGTTAGTGCCCTAAACTTTTCCTCATGAATCTCGACAGGAGGCGGCTCCTACTCCCAACCTCACCCATCCAGAATATCCTATCACTCCGGAAGCAGTGCAAACGTCCTTTTAGGATTAGTCGCAATTTTCTAAGCTTTATGTCCTAGAAGAAAAAAGATTTTCTGTCTGTCTATCTGTTCTCAAGACATCTAGAGAATGTTGATTTTAAATTTTAAGCAACCTGAAGAAGCCTGTTACGTAGCACGTAGTGTAATATAACTATCTCCTTGTTATATTTTTAATTACTGTAGTGGGAAAATAGTTGTTGATTATCATATAAATGTTTATCAGTATACAAATATTGAATATAATGTTTAACAGGAGTGTTTTCCTCTTGGATTCAGTGAACAATCTCGCTTGTATTTCTGTCCGCAAGATATATGGAAAACGTACTGCCCTCTGGACTTAAGATTTGGCATTAACCTTTATTTTATATAGGGAACATGGAGTTTAATGTCACAACAGGCCGTTTGGCTGACCGTTAATAAGAATTCATAAATATAGTTAAGTTGTAAAAAGAATTTTAAAGATTTATTTCCAAGTATTTCTACTGTAATCTTGAGAGTTTTAGATAAGTAAAGGCTCAAATTTGTGCACTTTATAAACGTGGAAATCAGTAACATTTCCAAGCCTTTCTCCTCACGTCTTTTGTTTTAGCTTCAAAACAGATTTTTTGAACGTTTTTATTTGTTTTGAGTAATTTCAATATTTTTATGGTGAAACTTTAATTCTTATTGTGCTATTGTTTTATAGTTTTACGTTACCACAAGGCTATCACATTGACAGTAAGTTACAATTTAATATTTTTAACTAGAAATCATACACCATTTGTACACAGGTGCTTACAAATCCTTTGTTGTTCGAACAAAGCACGGGACACTGTGAATGTATGATAAAACACAGCCATCGTACAGAGCCTTGGGTGATAGTGTCATTGCATCTAGGCAACCCGTGTTATAAACTGTCCACTATACGAATGTCCAGTTGGCTTTTGAATTCAACGTTTAGTAATAAACTGACAATTATCCTCAATTTCGGACGCAATTCAGAATAAGAACTTTGAAATTAGGTTAAGTTTTTTGTTTTTTTTTTCATAAAGGAGAGGCCACCCCATTTTAAGCATTATTATGACTGCCATCATGGGCTTGAACGAGGATCTCATCAAACAGAATAATGGGAAGAGTCGATACAGTACAAGGTCGATGGTACTGATAAAAAGTGCAACGGTCACAGACAGGATTTGAACCTGCGCTATCTCTAACTCAGATGAAAAGTTCCACGTCTTAGACAGCTTGGCAATCGGTTACACTCGACTTTTTTACTAACGCAAATTATTGCATATTTAATATTAATTTAAATGTTAGTAAGGTCAAGGAATAGATAATGATTTAAGGGAGATGTAAAGTTGTAGTGCATACGATTAAAATGTGTTACAATTATAATTTTATTTCTTCAAACCGGAGAAAAATGTTTAACCCTCTTTCTTTCTACGTTAGATTCTACGTTTTCTTACGTTAGGCATTATTGAAACAATTTTCTTTACACACGATTTTAGTACTGCATAGACAGTCATCGTTCCTGTACAGTTTGACAACATTTATGTGGTTGGTTAAGCTAGTTAAAAACTGTGGACAACCTTTAATGATACTTTGTTGCCTCATAGCAATATCATTGGCTTATAAACTTTGGTTAACTAAGAGCTATTATGGATCTTTGATCATTGGGTACACAGAAATGTAGATGCTGATCGATATCACGGAGTTCATTAAGCCAGTTTAAAACCTGTAGGCAACTTTTCCTAATGCTTTGTTGCCTCATAGCAATATCATTGGCTTATAAACTTTGGGTAACTATAAAAGATCGTTTTATTAATATCAATCTGTTATTTATTCTTCACTGTAATTGGTTCGTAGTAAAATGCCATTGAGTTCGTTTAGCTAGTTTCTAAATGGTGAGTAACTCATAAATATACTTTGTCAGCATTCCAACATACTATTGGCTTGTATATTCTTCACGATAACTGGTGTGAAAAACGATGCCACGCAATTCGCTAGACCATTTTATAAAATATCACTTTATAAATTGTGGGGGTGTGGGGTATATGCGTATTTTCCATTAAATTGAGTTTGTTTTGTATTATTGGCTGTGTTTAGCAAAATTTCTCCTGTCAGTTGTTCAAAGTCAAAATATTTATTACAACATTGAACATTGTTTTTGGCGGTACTCAAAACATAAAATAATTAATTTAAATAAATAATCATTGGGAATTATACATATGAATTATATCTATGATGGTGCAGCATCGACTAAACCGCTCAGTGCAATAACTGTCAAGAATCTCATTAATAATAATATATTAGTTTACAAGACCTCTTTTAAACTGTAGAGAGCCCTCTCCGACAGACAGAACTTTAATTTGATTCTTATTAAATTGATAAATTAGGGGCATGTTTTATTTCAGGTAGCTTATTATTGTACAACTTAGAACCTTGATAAAATAATGAGTTAATAGAAAGAGAAGATCCAAAATTGTCAGGAACAAAATTGTGTTTGTATCTCGTACTAAATGTATGGGTCAGAGGTCTAAAAATTAAGGTTTTTGTGAATAAAATGACTGCATGGCATATTAATAGTGAAGGTACGTACTCACGCAACCGCATCCCCTAAACAGCTCTCAATGCACTTTTTTTGGAGAATGAAACCCATTTGGAAATGATTTTGAGTGGTAAACCCCCAGAATATTAACCCTTGAGTCAGAAGGGGGTTGAGGACTCTGTGGTAAGCGATGACGAAATTTGATTTCCGTCTGTGTGAATGCACGATAACTCCCGAACGAGTTGACGTATTGGAGTGAAGTTTGTTGAGTAAATCAAAATCGGTATTGCAAATGTTCAACATTGAAACTAGTCCATATTCGTCTGTGTGAATGCACGATAACTCTCGAACGAGTTGACGTATTGGAGTGAAGTTTGTTGAGTAAATCAAAATCGGTATTGCAAATGTTCAACATTGAAACTAGTCCATATTCGTCTGTGTGAATGCACGATAACTCTCGAACGAGTTGACGTATTGGAGTGAAGTTTGTTGAGTAAATCAAAATCGGTATTGCAAATGTTCAACATTGAAACTAGTCCATATTCGTCTGTGTGAATGCACGATAACTCTCGAACGAGTTGACGTATTGGAGTGAAGTTTGTTGAGTAAATCAAAATCGGTATTGCAAATGTTCAACATTGAAACTAGTCCATATTCGTCTGTGTGAATGCACGATAACTCTCGAACGAGTTGACGTATTGGAGTGAAGTTTGTTGAGTAAATCAAAATCGGTATTGCAAATGTTCAACATTGAAACTAGTCCATATTCGTCTGTGTGAATGCACGATAACTCTCGAACGAGTTGACGTATTGGAGTGAAGTTTGTTGAGTAAATCTACTCGTACATCGGTATTGCAAATGTTCAACATTGAAACTAGTCCATATTCGTCTGTGTGAATGCACGATAACTCTCGAACGAGTTGACGTATTGGAGTGAAGTTTGTTGAGTAAATCAAAATCGGTATTGCAAATGTTCAACATTGAAACTAGTCCATATTCGTCTGTGTGAATGCACGATAACTCTCGAACGAGTTGACGTATTGGAGTGAAGTTTGTTGAGTAAATCTACTCGTACATCGGTATTGCAAATGTTCAACATTGAAACTAGTCCATATTCGTCTGTGTGAATGCACGATAACTCTCGAACGAGTTGACGTATTGGAGTGAAGTTTGTTGAGTAAATCTACTCGTACATCGGTATTGCAAATGTTCAACATTGAAACTAGTCCATATTCGTCTGTGTGAATGCACGATAACTCTCGAACGAGTTGACGTATTGGAGTGAAGTTTGTTGAGTAAATCTACTCGTAAATCGGTATTGCAAATGGTCAACATTGAAACTAGTCTAGATTCGTCTGTAAAAAGTGACTCTGATTATATTTGTCTAATGGATAACCGTGATGGTAACGAGAAGAAAACAGAAAGAACAAATTAGTAAACAGAGAATATTTCCATAGCTGTCCGTTCCAGGCTCCAGGCAGGTCGACGAGGATAATAAACGTACAATTTACTACGGTACATAGTAAACACTAGAATATGCTGTTACTAGTGTTATCATATTCCTAGGGCAGCGTCCTCAATACAGAGCTAATTCCTTTTGTTACCTGAAAATCAATAAGGGTGTGCTTCAGGGTAATGCATTTTTATTTATTTGGAGACCCTTCTGACTAAGGAACATATATAATTGTGTACAGAAGATGTACACGGAAATGTTGCAATAAATTTATTGTTTGTAAATTATACAGTTTCGTCCTTAAAACGTGTTTATATATTTTAACTGAGGACAGTTACGAAGTCAGTAGTAGAACGAGTTAATGACAAAATTAGATTTCTATCTTTTTTATGTCCGTCTGTATACACGAATTTCGAATTTTTTTGTTTAGACGGTTAGAATTTGACGACAACTCCATCTCTACTATGTTTACAACGAAAGTAAGAATGGTAAACATTGACCCACCGGAAGTAGTTTCCCCGGGCCAGGATATTGCCCACTAACGAACGCGAGGTCTCACTAACCTCATTTCTAGCGTGCGTTTAACCACGATTTTACTTACTAAGCGTAACAAGATAGACACGATAAATTTAGTGGCAGTGATGAGTGTAAAGAAATTTATGGAGATACGGAGAAAAGTATGAGTCAGCTAATGAGTAATGAGCATATGACGTGACCTTCAACTGCTGGATCGGTCTGTATTAGCCGTTTTAAAAACATTCCCTTCCCTTATATTATAAGCCGGGTGTACAGGCGGTCTCATTTATTTTACCTACTCCATGGAACTTAAAAAAGCGTTAGCGATGCCTATCTTTCCACGGGACTCGGCCGAGCGTTAGCGAAGCTTATCACCATGGAACATGGCTGAGCCTCAGTGAAGCCTATAACTCCATGGAACTTTGATGAGCGTTAGCGAAGCCTATGACCATGGAACTTGGCAGAGCGTTAGTGAAGCCTATCACTCCACGGGACTTGGCTGAGCGTTAGCGAAGCCTATCGCTCCATGGTACCTGGCTGAGCGTTAGCGGAGCTTCTCACCATTGAACATTGCTGAGGATTAGTGAAGCCTATCACTCCATGGAACTTGACTGAGCGTTAGCAAAGCCTAATATTCCATCGAACCTTACTGAGCGTTAGCGAAGATTATCAATCCATCGAACTTTACTGAGCGTTAGCGAAGTCTATCACTCCACGGAACTTGGTTGGGCGTCTGCAAAGCCTATCTCTTATTATGCCTTAGTCTTTCGAGAGCTGTAAAAAGTCTTTTCTGTCCGATTGCCTGTCCGTCCGACATCTCGTGAATAAAATGAGCTTTAAAGTTGAAATGTTGCATCCGACTTGAGCTGGTGGTAGTCGTTTGCGTCACTATGTTCGGTGTTCTCCTGGAGCGAGTGCTGACGGATCCCGTGTCATGAAACATACAAAATCGCCTCGAGAGAAAGTTGCGAGCACAGGTAATGGAGATAATGGAAGTGCGGCTGCTGCGAAGTGTTACTTTACCGTGCGGAGCGCGTGAAGAGTCAGGTTTATACGTAAATATTAGTTTTGTTCAGCAAATACGTGCAGCCGGCTTGTCACGTGTATTTTCAACAAAGTATGTTGCGCTATCAATATAGGTAGCTTATTTCTGACTTATTGTCAACTAAAGGTACGCTAGTAGCGTTAAAGCTAAACTGAAATTTAAGAGGACAAAAATTAAACAGTATTCAGCAAACTTAGTCTGAAAGTCTGTACAAGTGACATCGATTGCTTCAGTTTTATGCCACATTTCGTGGTTTTGAGGGAAATAAGCCCGTTATTTTCGGTGACCAAGCCTTACCCTAGATTACAGAGAATTGTTCGTATTTATTATCAAAGTGGTTAGTTTTTCCACCCTTCTATAAATTTGGATATTGACGATATCAAATAAACTTCTTTTTATATTTATTTTATTTTATCCCATAAAATGTGGAATCTTTAAACCCCTCTCAAAAAATAACCAAGTGCTCTAAGAAAACCAAATCGATAATATCGTAAAATATACAAACACTTTTTGAAATACATTTTACTTCTAATGGTAAATATTCAAGAACGTAGCCAGGATAAAATTTTAGGGAGTACAGACAACTGATATTTTCCCGTAGTGGACAGAGAGTTAAGGCCATTTTGTCCATTAAAATGATCTTGAACAGTTTATTTGTTGAGAACGATCTTTCAACAGAACATGACAGTTATACGGTATTTTTCATGCCAGTCTGTCACTTTTTAACCGGGTAAGAATTATGTCATACGAAGTAGTACATTCATAAATACTATAAATGAGTACAATTTTTACTTTAAAGACTAATAACTAACATTTGTGCCCAAAAACGAAGATAAAAGTGGCCACGATTATGCGTCAATGAAAGTACAAAATACGAAAAGTAATTCGATAATTAGTGCACTGAGTATTCACTACATTTACCATCATAACCAAGAAAAGAGTATTGATATTTCATAAATAGCAAAACCAGAGGATCGGCGGGGAAAACATTGTGTTAAATTGTGAACACAACCCGAGACAACCGTGGAAGTGATAATAAAAACTTGTAAAATCCTTCAAAGGCAGAGTGACTTATTACTGTCTTCTCGATTCCTCTGTATTGCCGTCAAGACTTGAAACATTTTTGAAGCGCAAAAATGTTCTTTGATGGAAATATCAGGTCTCGGTTTCGTGTGGGTCTGTTCGCTCTTTGCCATCGAGGATTTAATATATCCTTTGAAAGTTCCACAATCGATGCTTCCATTTATTGCGGGGAAAATAATGTTAAGTTCAAGCACTTGGAGAATTAAATGATGAGGAGGCAGAAGAATAAATTAAAAATTTGGAATTGATTTATAGCTTTGATTACTAAACAATTAATTAGAAGATCTGGTTCACTTAAAACTGTCTACTTGCGCGCTACCTATCGGTAACTTAAAGAAGCAGTGATCTTATATAATTCATATTAGTATTACACTGTTATATGGAGTAATCCTAATCATCTTATAAATGCGAAAGTGTCTTTGATTGTTTGCTTTGATTTCACGTATAAACTATTCAACTGATTGTACAGAAATGTTACATGGACATTCTTACGATATCTGAGATGAATATAGGCCTCTTCCCTCTTTCGAAAATCCCTCTGGGATACACTTAACTCATCGTTAAAGCAGTGAAAAATCCTATCTTGGTCTCTAAATTTGTTAAGTTAATCAAAAGAGCCTGTCAAATGTAATTAAGTGTTCCGTGTAAACATTTTTCTGTGACAGTTTAACCATATGTTTAATTCTATTTTCAATTTGTTAACATTTTTAGTGTGTGAATTCTCGAAGGAGTAACCATTAGTTTTCACGCCGTTTTTAGATTTCAGCGATTAGGTAAGTACTCATCTACATTAGAAATTGATCTTAAAATGTCCTAAAGCATAGAAATGGTCACAGTTTGACTCCGAAGACTCCCTTTGAAGCAATCGGTAAGAACTATGCTAGATGAAAGTTTGCCGGACTCTGCATTTGAAGTAATGTACCGATTCCAGTTCTAAATGTTCTAAAATATTAAAGTATTGTCCCGTTTGTAAAGAAACAAACACGCAAAAAATGCCATTATTAATGTACTTTTAGCTGTGAATTTTCAGCAAATATTAGATATAAAATCCATCTATCGGTTTCAAAAATAATTAGGATGCGTGGTTATACAGAACAAATTTTCTCTCGGTTCTAAGACAACAATCTTCGATTTTTATCTATTTTTTCAATAAAAATTAATATAGGAGTCAAGTCAGAAGGCACTTAAATAACTGAAACAAGGTATATATATATGCTACATAAGCAATTTAGAATTTATTTATTAAATATTTGTGAGAGAAAAAGTGTTGAATTTAATTAATTATTTCAAAGAATAGGTAAATTAAATTACTTAATTTCTCAAGGAAGGGTCTGCAGATGTAGAATGATAGAGTGAGACTAGCAAATATTTCTGTAGTCTACTTTGTTAACGTTATTACACTAGGCCAATCAAAGCTTGGTTTTTAGTTACCTGGTTTACGGGAAGGGGAGGTATAAATAGCTACGACACGCGAGTCTCGGCACCTTTCTGGAGTTTCTTTGGCGGTTAATTTAGTTGGTGGTCTTATTAGTTCCCTACACCCATCTGCGAGGGATTTTGCGTAAGTAGCTCTTTTATAGTCGAATTACGATTTTCAGATGGGAGTTTTGCAGCTTACTTGAGGTAGCCCATGATGGAATCGAACCCGCGACCTTCAAGTTACCAACACGAAGCTCTCCAAAAAAACCTGCTATCTCACTGTACCATCCTACATCCGCATACCCTTTCTTGAGAAATTAAGTAATTTAATTTACCTATACTTAGATATCACTAAATAAATTAAAATATTTTCGCATATATTTTCTACCAGAAATATTTAATAAATAAATTTTAAATCACCTATGTAGCAAATAGGACTTTAATACCTGTAAGTTTTGTAGTGTTATACATACGTAATGCTGATATCGAGGACAAGTACACAGTGTTACCTGTTATACTGTTATATTGGATGAAAGCTTATTTTCTGATGTTACGAAGACAAACTACCTGTAGATATCGAATAGTGCAGCCAGTAGTGGCGAAATTGTTACATCGACTTGGAGCGAAATCCGAGCGTCGCGTCGGCCAGGAAAGAGTTAATTAGTGGTGCGCGACAAACAATTTGATTAAATTCCCATGGCAACCGACAGCCTATCTGTGTGGGAGGTCTTGCTTGCTGATACATACAGCAACCGTGCAGATGATGCGGCTACAATATTGATGTCTGCATCATGATGCAATCCTATCATCATTTCTAAAATACAGTAAACCGGTACAAATTAGTAAGGATGTCCCTACTCCTCTGGTCAACTTGAACTGAGGAAACAGTTCAGTGCTGCCAATGTTTGAAAATAATTATAGTTTAATACTGTAAACATTTTAGATCAATCTTTTGTATTAGATTGATAACAACAATATACATAATTCCGCCTTAATCACTTGGAATTTATCGAACGTCAACCACTACCTGTGGTGGAGGTCGTGATGAGACGGTATCCAAAGGGTTAAAAATATGAAACGATAATTTTGTTCGGAATAAATTCCTAGCTTGTAACATTTAAGCGCGGCCGGCAAACACAAATAAAGAGAACTGAAAGTCGCCATTTAAAGTTCTGTGTACGGTTAGCTGGTACTGATTTAATATACTTTCGTGCCTGAGGGTCGGTTTAAATTGATAGGCAGCCAAGTTAGTTTTGGTGGAGGTCGTAATGAGACGGTATCGAAAGGGTTAAAATATGAAGCTATAATTTTGTCTAAGGTTTGCGACGCTTAACGTAGGTTATCGCTGAAATTACCCAGAAAGTAATGGGCCTTAAAATAATAATCAAAGTGGGTTGTAGACCTTTTGAGAAGGCAAGGAAACGATACTGAAATCCACTGCTCTCCATGCAGGGACGTATTCACATATTCGAATACCTCAAACTGAATTCGAATGCATTTGAAATTTGAATTTCTCTGAAAGAATCGAATTCAAACCTACAGTATTCATTCATTTCGTCTAATAGTAATCAAATAATTCAAGAGCTGTATTCATATTCAGTATTCATGGGAGGGTTTTAGATGAATGTGTCTGTGCGTGCACGCGCGCGCGTGTCTGGAGTATGAAAAGAATAATTAAGAGGTGATCCATAATTTGTATAGCCTAATGTATAACTGTAAAAATATTCAATTGACGACAAAAGTGAATGTTTATTTCATGTTGTATAAAAACCAAACATGATTGAGGTTTTTGGCTTCAATATGTTCTAGGATCATCGGTGACAAAACTTGCAGTAGATAAGAATCTTTCAGACGGGCCTGAAGTAGCAAGTAAATAATTTTTTTTCTGAAGATCATGAATATGACCTGATCATGGTATGACATGTTTGTTGGTGGTCCAAAAAGAAAAGGATTTTCCCACCTTTTGGCAGGGCCATTCCAAACAACAAATAAACAATGGATTACGGGAAGTAAGTAAGGCAAATCTAGGACTTGGTTTGAAATACTTAACGCAGGTAAAATATTCGAGTACAAGCGTTCTTTTGAATATACAGTATTCGATTCTCCCATCACTAGTTTGTGGTTAAGATACAAACTCGGGCATCTACACTTTGCTATTCATGAGTATTCGCAGTGCTGCGGTTATTGCATCGCAGGAATAGAAGGGGCAACTAACCGTTGTTCTGTAACATCGCGGTCTCTTGTATCGTTACAGAGGAGAGGGACGTAGCAAGTGAGAGGGTATCCAAGGGGTTCTGACCTCCCCCCCAAATTTTTTCATTAGTTTTTTTAGTAGACGATTATTATTATTTTAATACTTCAGTATTATTAGCATGTACTGCTGAAATATAGTTCTCAATAAAGAAACAGGTGAAGAATTTTTTAAGGAACAAAATGGAGCCTTATTCTCTGTCCACAAAGGGAAAATATCAGTTGTCTAGAACCCCCAAATTTTTTCCCCGGCTACTTTCTTGGTATCGTTCAAAGAATACGAAAGGAGAAACGTAAGTTTGTAGCTTCGGGCATCTCGGAACTCTCTGTAGTGAAACGTATTGCACTGAACTGCGATATCTTAGTTCACCCACGAGGCATAAACTGTAGAACAGGTAATGCGTGCTTTGATTAGTTTACCTGTATAGCTCCGGGCTGCGTAGATCATTGTAGTCGTTGTTGGGAATTAATTAATTACCTGTACGCAGTTCATATGCACGTAGTGTAACACCAACTCGAATATGTTGGAACATATCGTAACTTGATTTTAAGTTGTTCATTATGCAATATGTCCATAAATTAATATATCACACTTCACCGTATGATTTGTGTATACAGGATGTTTCACGAGAGATTTGCATAACTTCAGGATACTACAGTAGACACAACTTCAGGATACTACAGTAGACACAACTTCAGGATACTACAGTAGACACAACTTCAGGATACTACAGTAGACACAACTTCAGGATACTACAGTAGACACAACTTCAGGATACTACAGTAGACACAACTTCAGGATACTACAGTAGACACAACTTCAGGATACTACAGTAGACACAACTTCAGGATACTACAGTAGACACAACTTCAGGATACTACAGTAGACACAACTTCAGGATACTACAGTAGACACAACTTCAGGATACTACAGTAGACACAACTTCAGGATACTATAGTAGACACGACTTCAGGATACTATAGTAGACACAACTTCAGGATACTACAGTAGACACAACTTCAGGATACTACAGTAGACACAACTTCAGGATACTACAGTAGACACAACTTCAGGATACTACAGTAGACACAACTTCAGGATACTACAGCTGACACAACTTCAGGATACTATAGTAGATACGACTTCAGGATACTATAGTAGACACGACTTCAGGATACTATAGTAGACACAACTTCAGGATAGGTACTACAGTAGACACAACTTCAGGATACTACAGCTGACACAACTTCAGGATACTATAGTAGATACGACTTCAGGATACTATAGTAGACACGACTTCAGGATACTACAGTAGACACAACTTCAGGATACTACAGTAGACACAACTTCAGGATAGGTACTACAGTAGACACAACTTCAGGATACTACAGTAGACACAACTTCAGGATACTACAGTAGACACAACTTCAGGATACTACAGTAGACACAACTTCAGGATACTACAGTAGACACAACTTCAGGATACTATAGTAGACACAACTTCAGGATACTACAGCTGACACAACTTCAGGATACTATAGTAGACACAACTTCAGGATACTACAGCTGACACAACTTCAGGATACTATAGTTGATACAAATTCAGGATACTGCAATAGACACAACTTCAGGATACTATAGTAGACACAAAAAGAAGCAAAAAAGTTCATATGAACATATATTCTATCTCGCTTTGCTTAGTGTCAGTCTGTCCGTATGTGTTAGGACCTGTACTTAAAAATACCTTCTACATATAATTACTTTTTTTCTCACCCGAGTTTAACAAATTTGCTATTGTTAGTTTTTTTTCATTAAATTTTCAATCAATAATTATTCTTGCAATTTTTACTTGAGATTAAACTTTTGGGATATTAAAGTTTGAAACATTTCAAATGCCGCCATTTTGAAATGGAACGTGATAATAGATTAAATGTTTTACACTTTTCCTTTTAATTAGCTTTACATAACTGCCAAGTTTCATATCATCTGTTTCAACGGCTTCTGAGATATGGACAGACACATATGGACAGACAAACATTAAAAGAAGCGAGATAGGACATATGTTCATATGAATTTTTTTGCTGGTTTTTGTGTCTACTATCATAGCCTGAAGTTTTGTGCCAACCTTTTGTGAAACAACCTGTATGTATACACGATTTCTTATGGAACTTGCTTGTAATATATGTCTCGAAAACTGTTCCAGATACAAAAAGATTGTTGATTACAAAATGTTTAGGAAACAGTGTAAGCATCCCATCCCACTTTATTTTATTCACTATGTACACAAACAATGTAGTTTATAAACTGTGCATTTTTTACAGTTTAAACGGCTTTTACATTTGAACGACATGCGTACTGTTCTGGGCAATGAAGTTGGACGAGGTATTGTTAAGATAAATCTTTGTATCAAAGTCCAACTCGTTTGGTTTTTGTAGATCAGGGGTTCACAACCAAAGATTATATATGTATATTTATAAATACGAACTCTCCGATAGTACTTTGGGGATCTTCTTCGGTGATTATTATACTATGTTATAATAGTATAACATAACAACAAACAAAATTATAAAAATTTGAGAGGAATATTAAAAGTCGATAAACACAATTGTTTACACCTTAAAAATGACATGCCAAAAATAATATGGAGAAATATTTTAACTGTTTAAGACATTATTAACTGCGAATCACAACAGTAAAACATATTTTTTAATCCATGTGTCAACATTTTTTTATTAAATTTACCGATTATTCTTTAAAAACTTTAACTTCATGCCACAATGCAGCGTTATATGAAATGTAATATACATTTTATTATATTGTATTACGATTCACGACTGCAATAACAATAAATAGGCCTAATTTGAGTCATTTTTATCTTCAAACAAATAAAATCTATAAAAAAATATAAACAGATAGGCGGAAAGCATATAATTTCAGACCAATGTTTATATTACATTGTTTGACGTTTTTATGCGAAGTACAAATTCTTAAACTATTACCTGGGGAGTTCGTAGACATCCTTTATATATATAAAAGCTCAGTGAAGTTGTGTAGATATTATCCTTAAGTGCTACTACCTTGAGGACAACTGCAATAGACTGTCGTTTTACACAAAACAACACCTTAAACTAATGTTCACCTTCCTCTTAGCGCAGCGCCTGAAATTTGACGCAGTCACAAACTTGACTCCTGCACCTGATGAGACAAGGAGTGAACCCATTCACCTAGATTAATACTCCATGTTTTAGTCTAAGCGTCTCTGATATCGAAACGATGTAAAGAGTCCGTTTTGAGCTTCTTCTTCGCTGACTTGGACCGATCTCTCAGACGAACATAACTCCAGTGTCCAGGAGTTAAGTATGTGACAGCGCCAGGTTCTAGATGCTGCACTAAGAGGAAGGTGAGCTGGAGCTAAACTAAACATTCACTTAGGTGAACGACCACACGTTACCTATGGTCCTGTGGTTTAGATCACATTGATATAAAACACTTTAAGGAAAACCTTTGCATACAGCGTAACAAAGACAATGGCACAGTTGTAATTAAGATAAATAAATAACGTTGCCGTTGTATGCTCGAGGGTAAGGTGATCTGTTTATTTTAGATTTCCTTATTATCTTCCTGGTCTTACAGATGAATATTGTTTGTGAGAACAAAAAAACAACGAGGAAAGTTGATTGTGAAAACACAGCTATTGTTAATTGGTGTAGATAATTTTATTTTCAGGAGTAGTGCAACAGAATCTTGGAAGTTTTAGAACATAAAACTGTCATTATAATGAGTCCTTACAATTATTATAATATTAACTATTATAATAACTCTTAAATTATTCAACTTCTAAAACTGATATTTTTAAAATTACGTATGGTCCCAAAACTCCACCCTGTTACTCCATCAGTTACCCCTTCCTTGCTGAGGGGGGAGGGTGTAGGATTGATCTATTAAAATCTAAAATGTAAGCTAAGGTCAAATTCGTGGTGATCAAAATTTCTTAATGAGACGTTAAAGTAACCGGTAAAATATTTAATATGTTTTTTACAATTTTTTAACACTATTAAATATTGTTTTGAATATGGAATAAGATAAGTTGCATCACTTTATATAGGGTAGAAGTTGAATTCTGCATAAAAAATTGTAATTCAGTGCTTAATTTTTTCATAAATTGAAATATTTAAATATGTATGTTATCGTTCTGGTAGATTAAGACTCTTTTAGGTGATGTAATTTGATGCCATTATGATATAATGTGATGCATATGATAATATTATATCGTAAATGTACTCAATAACCAATTCGTTTATTGCCAAAATCATGATATGGATAGCCATTCGTGAAGATAGATTACTAAACCAAGCACTATTTATACAGATACAATGATTTAAATGGCAGAAATCGCTATTTACAGCTTAAACTAAAATAATCATAGTAATCTACATTTTCTGTTCCCCTATGTATTCCCAGACATTGTATTATTCTTCAAAACCAGAAACTATTTACCCAGAAAATCCTCATCATCAGCTACGGTTTTCAGGCTACGAGAATCACTATTAAAGTTTTGGGATATATAAACAGATTTTATGCTTGACTTACGAAAAGCTTTGTGTGTTCAAAGTAATCCTCTCCAGCGTAAATGCGCATTTTAATTCGGATTCTCACTTGTTGAAACCACCCAGTCACTCAATTTTCGAAACAGAGTCAAAATTGATTGGATCAAATCATCTATTTTGGCATCCGAAAAGCGACCATCGTCCAAATGTTTCGTCACATTGAAGTACAGCCAGAAGTAAGACGTAGCGAGATCAGGTAACTCGGGGGATGGGGGCGGGGTGCTCCATAGTTTTGATTCATTTTGGGCCAAATAGTCAAACAGAATTGGGACTAGTGCGATGCAAAACTAAACCCTTGATGTTCACCCTGAAGAATTGTGGCAAGCATTTTTAAGTGAACCAACTCCTGTGGTAGTCCTTGTCCTTGCTTTATTGCCTTTGACAGTCCCGTAATCCTGAAGAAAACAGCGTCCATTACTCTTTTCAATGGTAATTACTATTTCACAGATTGTTGTCTCTTGACAGTTTTTGTGGATAGCTCGTCTTCAAATACCCTTGCGCGACTCTCTCCTCGAGTTGGAACGTCATGAAATTGTTCTGTGCGCCTCATCATCAGTGAAAATTTTGGAACATTCATGTCCACCATTATTAAGCAGTGGCTGATTCTCATACGCTCAAGTTTTCTGTGGTCATGTGTTTTAAATTATGAGATTTCCTTGGAAAAAAATTGTCTGGCCAACACCTTGTGCACTGCTGAATTTAAGCAAAACTTCAATCATTAAATAAGTGTAATGTCTGTCCTCTTAGATCAACGTTTCTTGAGTGCCTGCGGAATTTGGTCTTCTTGATGAACGTTTGCTGTCTTCAAGCGAATTACGGCCCCTTTGAATTTCCGAATACCGCCTAAACAATGGCACGACGCATCACAATCAAAGCCAATTTTGAGGTATTCAATGTACCTATCTTGAGAAAATATAAAATCATAGACCGAAAATGCTCCTTCGATGACTCTGTGCTTTCACAAAAATGATGTTCGAAAGTACAGATCAACAAAAGTTCCTGTCACGTACATGCCCGCTTGAACAATCAGATAAGAATGATCTGACTATCCCACTGGTTTCCGGTATCTCAAAAACTTCATCTTATACATCATGTAAAAAAGCTGAACAATTTACGACTTCGATTTGTAAAAAAGTAGGTTATTGTTGGCCAACATAAGGAGTTTGCAATGTTAAATATGTATATGTGTGTACGTGTGTGTTCGATTTAGAAATCAATGAAAACTCTGTCGACTAAACGAGTATTTACGCAAGAAAGTAGCCAAGAAATAATTGGGGGGGGGGGGGGTACAGACAACTAATATTTTTCCGTAGTGGACAGAGAGTGAGGCCCAATTTTCTTGATCCGTTTCTTTGCAGAGAACGATCTTTCATCAGTACATGTCAGTAATAATGAATTATTTAAATAATAATAATCGTTTACTAAAAAAGTAATTAAAAAATTGAAATTTTGGGGCCTGACCCCTTGGATCCCCTCGCTGGCTACATCCTTGTATATACATCTTTCTTCAAGCCTAACTTGACAAACACGTATTGACGTCGAAATAACTTAGAAGAATAAACAAAGAATATTGCGGTAAGATATGTTTCTATCACATATGATATGACTATGATACGACTAATAATATATAGTGTCAAAACTTAAAATAGAGTTTTATGTTTTAGTGAATTTTTACTTCTTTTCGTCAGTAATTTGGTTTTTTAAATCCTTTGGATTTTATATAATCCTCTGTTCATATTTTGATAACGTCTAATAACAAACAGAAGAACTGTCCTATTGTTTCTCCTGTGCCAGGTGAAATGTAAAGAAGTTTGGTATAAAAACAAGCACGCGTGAATAATGATGTCAGCCTTTGTAACATTGGACTGGCTGTGACTCGTATTTATAGAACAAACAAGGCAATGCTGGTGGGAACGGCCACTAGCGTTGTGCGCCTGTATGTTCCCACGTGCTAATTGTAGGCTACATTCCCCACGTGTGCTGTTAATTAGATAATTTATTACTTTTATTACATACAGCAATAACAACATATTACTATTTTTGTTAATCCAATATACGAAAATGTGATCGTTATATGTACATTTAAATAACTCTATAAATATTGACTAACGCTACGTTCAACGTTTGTTTTTAGCGTTGTAAGGAAACAGAATTTTAACAGGCATTTGCCATCGTTCAGTGAAAAAACAACTAACACTATGTTTCAAAATTTGCAATCTGATCTCTTCCTCAGGTGAATACCTACAGTCTAAGGTTAAAATACACTAATCATACCAGAGCTTTGTGGCGCAAATCAGTCAGTGATCACTACAAATATATTATTATTAGAACTGAATTGAAGAATACATGCGACAATAGCTCTGCACTGCCCGACCAACCACAAAAAACTGGTGCAGTCCTCAGTGGTTAGTCGTTTAGTTCCCCTCCTGAAGAAGAGATGAAATTGAATATCTTGAAATGAAGTGTTATTGATCTTTTGTTGCAAGGGACGTTGGCAATTGTCCGAAAAAATCTTGCTTACCAGACAATTAAATTTATGTTCCATTTTTGAAATGTATTACGAAACCGTATATACTCGTATTTTGAGCTTGGTGAAGAGACAGAAGGGTACAGTATGTTTTAGTACATATACTATATTTAAAGGTTAGTCATATAGGAAAACATGAGATTCGTTATAAGATAGAAAATCTATGAGACAGACTTTGAACCAGCTAAAATCATTAGTATTTATCATGTGTGTACCGTTATAATCTCTAAGGGACAAACAATTATCTATTCTATTGCCTCCACACTTATAACTTGAAGTCTAGTATGATCGGAATTCGCTTTTACCTTAATACATAATTAACAATATTGACCACGCAAGGAACAAACGCTTGTGTCTCGCTAGTTTTGTTTATTATATTGTTCTCATATATTTATTATTATCTGTTGCTATTTTATTAGATCTTACTACCTTATTAAATCGGCCGATTAATGTTATTTTCAGTACGTTTTAATTATTATCGTGACAACTTTTTTGTTATGCTTATTATTGATAAGAAGTTGTTATTGTAATTCATACAGTTGATGAAACCAATTTGTTACAGGCTTCCTGTGTCGTTTCAATGTATTACCACTCTTCCTGAATTTTATGATTTAGCTAGTGTAAGCTTAGTAATGCTTTATATTGTACCTTTCTTTGTTCGACACATTTTGTGTAACATTTTTTACTTATAATGTCCTGGAGTTTTCCACGAATAAATATATAAACGGTGAAAACAACAATCGAATAATCATAAATTATATTGCATCCCAAAATTTTAAATTGAAATTCAAAACTATATATCTGAATGAAAATGCATGAAAGTAACATTTTTGTCACTTTTATCTGTATTTTTGCTTACCATTCTTATATTTTTTTAATGTGAAATCAATATATTTGCGAAACCTAATGATTTAATTCGTCAAAGCTACAAAAAAACTTACGATATCCTACTTGTACCTATATAGGATACTTCGGTATGGTGTATTCACTAGATGTATAATATCATGGTAGCATTTGGTTTTACAAGTAAAAATGTGTTTGCATCTCAAAAACATTTTCATTTCTGATAGCAGATTGTTTGAATATTGAGTGTAGCTCCAGTCCACCTTTCTCGTATTGCAGCGTCTGAAATCGTACTCCGTCACAGACTTGAATCCAGATTCAAGAATTTCAGACGCTGCATAAAGAGAAAGGTGGACTGGAGCTAAATGCATCCTTAACACTGATTCAACCTTACGACCATAGCTATGTAATTTTTTGAAGATTTTTTGCGAGAATAAAACCTCAATACAAATAACTTAGATAGTATGTCTTGTAAAAGATAAAATCTAAAACGTGCAAACCTCTGTGAGATCCAACAGATTTTAGAAAGAAATCCTTAGTAAGACAGGTATGTCGACGTGTAACTGAATATGATTATTTAAAAAGAGAAGTACCTTATACCTCATTTCCTTGTAAAGTACAAAACTGGTACCATTTAAAACGTACATTATAATGTATGACGGATATGTAAAATGCATCCATATATTACACGCTCTGCCGTGTAAACAATGGACAGTGCACGAGACGCGCGCAGCGTGTTGCCTAGCAACGCGGCGTCGTTGCCATGGCAACCTGTACACGGACCATCTCACTGTTATGGTACTTGTATCTCAACACTACCAGGTGTTACACTGATCTAACAGGTCTTCGCTACGTATCGCATCCGACATTAGTGTAAGGTATTGTATAGGCACTGTTATTGTTATTTACATAACATGTTATTTATCTGTAATGAACACTACAATTCCTGGTTATAATTTGTCATTATAATTCTTTATTGAAACAATTGCAGGTATTTTCGTTGAATTTTTATAATGAGTATAGAAGACCACCGCATGAATTTAAAGAAAGTTCCAAAATATCTTTTGACATTACTTTAACATTAAATTAGAGCCGTTAATTGAGTAGACAAGGATTTATTTAATTGATGTTAATTTAACATTTTAATTTTGTTTTTGTCACTTTCCTGTATTTGCTTTAATAATTAAATATTTGTCTTTAATAAATTAAATATGTTTAAATATTAAATGTTAAATATGCGGATTAAATATGTTTTTCATTTTTGTAATCATAAATATTTGTAACAAATTTTCTTGTAATCTTAATTCGTAGACGATGTTTTATTCCATAACGATAACGTGCAATATTCACGAATAATACTCTGGGCGAGATCGTCGTCATTATGTCTATTGAGGTTGAAATTGAGGTTTTGACTACTTTTGCAAAACCAAAAAATAGATCAATACTGTATTAATTATAGCTTTTTAAGATTAATCGTGTGATATAAAGTATTTTTAAGGATCACATTTATAGTTTGTTTTACTAAAGAAGACGGAGCCGAGTTCCGGCGACCTCTCTCACACCCTAAACGTCTCATTTAAAGCATCTATCACATTACAATATATACCTATATTACATTTGAAACAATTTTTTATTGTTTTTTTTAGTATTCAAATACGTATTAGATGGGAAAGAAAAAATATTTTTGTGCATTGTGGTATCGAAAAATATGGAAAAACACAGTTTTCCGTTTTAAATTTAAGCTCTCTCCAATTTAAACCCTCATTATTCAAAAATTATTAATTACACAGGATTTTTATGAATGTCACTTAAAGAACGACGAACTGAAAATTGAGAGTTTCAAGTTAATAATTAAAGATATAATTAATTTATTATAAACACTTACGAAATCGGGTATTAGTTATCATTTCGAGATTTTGAAAATAATGTACGATGCTATACGTACTGGATATAAATACGTACTATAGTATTAGTGTTTAATAGAACACGTTTGATTATTAGTAAAAATTTGTTCCCCGCTGTGTGGTTTTATACTTTTTATGTTTATTTTTTTTGCATATGATTCATGGCAGTAAATAGCACTAGCGTTTACTAGAGTTATACTTAATATTTCTTTTCACGCCATGTTTGTTCTAATTGGAAAAAGACATGATATATGTTACATAATATCTGTTCCATTCCAATCAGCTTTTAAAGTGGTAGTATTTAAAATTGTGTTGAATATTTAAATATAAATTTTCGGCGATAACTGTTACTGTCCATCTTTATATTTCGACTTCTGCTGACGTTTTGACTGCTCGAGATGCTCCAGGACTGGAACATTTGAGTGAAAGGATTCTCTATAGACCACCTTTTGCCATTTTTCAATTATCAATCTTGTTTACAAATTGGAGGTGCTCTACCATGATTGGTTAACAATCATTTACGATTCGATCAATGCCCCAGATACTGTACAAGTATGTACACAGAGTGAAATTTCACTGAGCCACAATTGCAGGACTATCAATAATAATAGTAATTTCTAGATGAAATTACTAATTATGATACTCAAGCGTTTGAGATCGGATTTTCATCGCTGTGTTCTCCTAATCGAAAGCTTTAATTTCATCTATTACTTGACTTAAACTTGCACTTAATCTTAAGTGCAAGAATATCTATTCTTCTGATTCTTTGTGAGCCGTCCTTTAGAAGTTGAAAATAAGATATTTGTAAGGATAACAGGATTGCGGACATTTGCTATCGTTATACAAAAGGATAACTCAATATTTCGAGGATTGGATTCTGTCCTCTTCGTCAGGTGGGAGAGGTTAATACATACAAAAATAAAGAACAGAAATGAGAAAAAAAGGGAAAGAAAAGGGTTCAAAACCCACCCAAATGCAGCATGAAGTTCAGTCCAGACGTTGTCACTCCAGAGGATTACATCAAAGTTTAAACAAAGAAGATATTTGCATAAAAAGTAGATACTTATGTATAGTATTTGAAGTGTCAAGTATTAATGATTTGTTCAACAAGTGTTAAGCCGTCCCCATATACCTAACATGGTTGTCAGCTACGGTGGTGGCATTAAACTGTTCTAGACCTAATCATGTTCACAATTTATTAATTACACTAAGAGTTTATTATTGAACCTGTACACAACACTAGTATCCACTTAAAAATTATTAAGTCTTTCGCTTTTCATTCAATTTGAAATTACTCACTCGCGGTTCTTAAACATGTCATCAAATCGTGTCATTTAAAAACCTTAAAATGATGTAGTTCCTTAGTGAGTATATTACAATAAAAATTACGAAGAATAAAAACATTTTAAAATGCTGTCTTATAATCCAAAATGAATGAAAGAAAATGTAGGGTGGTTTTAAACATTTTAAAACTGATTCCTATATTTGGAAATGGTAGCAAAATTTTGAAAAGATAAATTCATAGTTTTAATTGCCACTAAAAGTATACGAAGTCCCTCATTCGTTTAAAATTATTTGTACAATTAACAGTTTTGCGTTACCATGGCAACATAATTAAAACGGACACCGTGTGTCACATAAGGAAGTAATTTATTAAATTGCATTTATATGAACGTTGTGCATATAAAGCGCCTGCAGACTCACTAGAGTCAAAGTGCTTTTATAATGAAAATTGTTTTCAGTGTAAATGGTGACATGTGTGTTCACATGTTGGAATTTAATTTAACATACTGTAAGCAGAAATGTTACAAGAGGTTTTAACTGTTTGTAATATATAATCTAATTATATATTGTCCTAAACACTCCAAGAACGTAACCAGGAAAATATTTGGAGGGGGATCCAGACAACTGATGTTTTACCGTAGTGGACATTGAGTGAGGCTCCATTTTGTTCCTTAAAAAGTTCTTAATCAGTTTCTTTGTTGGAACGACCTTTCAGCAGTACATTTCAGTAATACTGATTTATTTAAATAATAATAAAATAGTTTACTAAAAAAGTAATTAAAAATTTGGGGGGGAGTCCGGACCCCTTGAATCCCCTCACTGGTTACATCCCTGAAACACTTCAGGTTAAATCGGAGGTAAGTAATCTGTCACGTCAGTTAGTCTGTAAAGTAATTTATTTCCTAATAGTTTCAGACGAGATTGCAACCAAGCAGTTAACATGATTAAATAACGGTTCTCAATCTATGTTTCATTATTTAACACTTTCCACTTGATTAATTGGCAGAATGGCGCCACACTAGTGGCAGCCGAGTTCGTCTTGATCACTCTACATCGCATGTATATACTCGCAATGTAGTATATTTTGCTTATGTCCATGTTGATTATTCAACATCAGATGTCTATGAGAGTATCTTCCAGTTATGCAAATGTGGGTTATGACACATCAGAAGGCTATGTATGAGTAGGCTCTTCCACGTACAGTATGTCTATGTTGATTATTTTACATCAGGAGGCAGTGCGTATGATGCTCTTCCACGTACAGTATGTTGTAGATGGAGCTTATATTGGTACTGATAAACTTACTTACATTAAACCAATATTTAGCACGTGCGCATGATGCTCTTCTACGTACAGTATGCCTATGTTGATTATTTTACACTAGGAGGCTGTGCGTATGAGGCTCTTCCACGTACAGTATGTCTATGTTGATTATTTTACATTAGGAGCCTGTGCGTTATGAGGCTCTTCCACGTACAGTATGCCTATGTTGATTATTTTACATCAGGAGGCTGTGCGTATGAGGCTCTTCCACGTACAGTTTGCCTATGTTGATTATTTTACATCAGGAGGCAGTGCGTATGATGCTCTTCCACGTACAGTAAGGCTATATTGATCATTTTACATCATGAGGCAGTGCGCATGATGCTCATCCACGTACAGTATGTTGTAGATGGAGCTTATGTTGGTACTGATAACTTACTTACATTAAAACATTAAACCAATATTTAGCACGTGCGAATGATGCTCTTCTACGTACAGTATGCCTATGTTGATTATTTTTACATCAGGAGGCTGTGCGTATGAGGCTCTTTCACGTACAGTATGCCTATGTTGATTATTTTACACTATGAGGCTGTGCGTATGAGGCTCTTCCACGTACAGTAAGGCTATATTGATCATTTTACATCATGAGGCAGTGCGCATGATGCTCTTCCACGTACATTATGTTGTAGATGGAGCTTATATTGGTACTGATAACTTACTTACATTAAAACATTAAACCAATATTTAGCACGTGCGCATGATGCTCTTCTACGTACAGTATGCCTATGTTGATTATTTTACACTAGGAGGCTATGCGTATGAGGCTCTTCCACGTACAGTATGCCTATGTTGATTATTTTACACTATGAGGCTGTGCGTATGAGGCTCTTCACGTACAGTAAGGCTATATTGATCATTTTACATCATGAGGCAGTGCGCATGATGCTCTTCCACGTACATTATGTTGTAGATGGAGCTTATATTGGTACTGATAACTTACTTACATTAAAACATTAACCAATATTTAGCACGTGCGCATGATGCTCTTCTACGTACAGTATGCCTATGTGATTATTTTACTAGGAGGCTATGCGTATGAGGCTCTTCCACGTACAGTATGCCTATGTTGATTATTTTACACTATGAGGCTGTGCGTATGAGGCTCTTCCACGTACAGTATGTCTATGTTGATTATTTTACATCAGGAGGCTGTGCGTATGAGGCTCTTCTACGTACAGTATGCCTATGTCGATTATTTTACATCAGGAGGCTGTGCGTATGAGGCTCTTCCACGTACAGTATGCCTATGTTGATTAATCTACATCAGAAGGTAATGAATATACTATTATGTCCATTTTGATAATTCGATATTATGTTTTAATGAGTTTGTCTTTTCCACTTGTATGTTGATTAATGAAGATGTGTCTACAGTTTAATCTATTCCATTTATTAACCACGTTGATTAGTCTACATTAAATATCTATGAGTTTGTCTCTTTCCACTTGTATGTTGATTAATGAAGAGGTGTCTACAATTTAATCTATTCCATTTATTCCCACGTTGATTAGTCTACATTACATATCTATGAGTTTTGTCTCTTCCACTTGTATGTTGATTAATGAAGAGGTGTCTACAGTTTAATCTATTCCACTTATTCCCAAATTGATTATTCTACATTACAATATCTATGAGTTTAGTCTTTTTCACACTTAATGTTGATTAATGAAGATGTGTCTACAGTTTATCTATTCCACTTTATTCCCACGTTGGTTAGTCTACTTTACATATCTATGAGTTTGTCTCTTCCACTTATGTGTTGATTAATGAAGAGGTGTCTACAGTTTTCAATCTATTCCAGTTATTCTCACGTTGATTAGTCTACATTACATATCTATGAGTTTGTCTCTTTCACATTGATTATTCTACATTAGGTGTCTATCGATTAGTCTATGTTAATTACTGTACATCAGGTGGCTATGGGATAGTCTATTATACTTATACCCATATTGATTACACTACATCACGAGAATATATGATAATCAATTCGAATTAGTTATATGTTTTTTATTCTACGTCAGGTTACTATGATGTATTCTTTTGCACTAATCACGGCACAATTTTCCCAAAATAAATACAAGTCAGTTGGTTATGTTTCCTGCTCGAACCCAATAATAAAGGCACAGCTCCAATGCTTATTATAACTTACTTCAAATTTCAAAGTATTTTACAAGCGTTAGAAAGGTTGCTTTTGGAATATTAATTTAGAGTCAAACCGTGTCCAGTTCATAATTATCCTTAAAAAGTCTAAAAGTGAAACAAATGTTTTATCACTTGAATTGGTTGACCATATCAATAAACATGTCAAGTAAAGATAAAGTAAAACATCAAAGGACAGTTCCTCCAATGAAACAGAGAGTCTGTCTTTTAACATGGACGGTAAAAAAGGATAAAAAGACGATTCCTGAAACACTAGGGCGACAGTTTACTTTGAAGTTTCCAGTGTTATTTTTATTGTTGTGTTAGTGAACTGACTCGTATATTAAATATTTCGTTTTTACTGTTAGTATATTTACTCTGAATTGATTTTAACGCTACTGCCATAAAACACATAAGATTTTAACCAAGGAACTCTATTAATTAGGTGAAATAACTTATAATTTCCCTATGCGTTTTTAGTGGTAATAAACTTTTTGCTTTTAAACAAAATTGCTAATCTTGCCTAAAAAGTTCTGATAACTAAAATTATAAAAATTAAGAAAAAAATACTAACATCATAGGGTAAAATGTACTTTGTCATCCAGTACAATGTACATTTTACACCAACTGCAATTCAACGAATGTCATATATCAAATTGTGTTATACCTTTTATATCTGAAATCCTGTTATCCTGTCATGCCAAATTATCTGTAATTTTTACGTATTGGCCATACGTCTAATCATTGAAGAATTCGTATGACAGAGCATAGGTTTGACATTTTTCATCAAGAAAAATCATTGCCAAAAATAATCAGAATCAATATTATTCCATAATTTACAAAAATCTACTATTCCACAAATATATTTGGTTAACAAAAATCTCACGTAAGCTGGAATTTATCAAATGTTGCGTTCTGTGTTTATATATATATATATATATATATATATATATATATATATATATATATATATATATATATATATATATGTGTGTGTGTGTGTGTGTGTGTGTCTTGCTTCTTGTTTACTTTTTATTTTGTTCAAATGTTTTAACAGTCATTACTATATATATATTAAATATATGTAAAATTATATCAAAATAAAAGGTAAACAAGAAGCAAGAAACAAAATATATATAAACACAGAACGCAACATTTGCCATATATATATTTTTTTTTTTCAATAAATATTGAATCACAAAAAGTACTTGCTCCGCCGGGACTCGAACCTGGATCTCTCACTTGCCGTGTGAATGTGCACCAAAAATTAAATAAGGCTATTATTGCCATTTATACAAATTTAATTAGTGTAAACAAAAGTAGTTTTACAGGTATTTGGTCTTCCGATCATTTGTTAGTTTAGTTATTTAAACGCATATGTGACAGTTACGGCCAAAACTATATATATATATATAGTTCACGCCTAAAATCTTAACTAGTTTCTAGAAACTTTAAACTAGCAAAATTCCTCCTCCATCCTTATAACGCTTGAAATCTCCCATGCTTCGAAACATTCCTGGACGTCTTCTTTTACTATTAATTCCTTAATGACTTATTTTGTGAAGGGATTAAAAAGTTGTTATAGCTTCCACTTTGGCTTTCTCAAGTTATAACTTCCTTTTGAGTCATTATAACGAAGTTGATATAACCGTCCTCGTAGTTGTATCAACAGTTTTCCGGACGGGAAATTCTATCTTCACTTTTGGTGTGATTAAAGTCGAGATACAACTACTCTGCTATAGTTATAAATAACTTCATTATTGTGGAGTGTGAGGACAGGCGCAGTACACGTATTCTTGTCAGTTGTCAATCAGCTTTACGACAGCGATGTTTGTGCACGCAAGGAAGAGAAGAACATTCAGTGAAAGAAGAGTTTTGAATAGGTGCAAGGAACTGATGCGACTTGAATCAGAGAACATTGATTTTTTAACATAAGAATTTCTCCTTCTTAGCGATGAAACTCGGAGAAGAGCACTTTCTCGTAGACAACTTATGGAAATATTGCTGCGTCATACTGCTGAGCCAGGGTTTCAGGGTGGAGTGGCAAAAGATTTTGGAATAGACCGTTCAACAGTGTGTAAAAAACATCAAATATGTGATGAAACTTATCATGGATAAAGCTGAGACCTGGATTCACTTTCTCGTCACAGTTCAATAAATAAACAATGCAAAGTTTATCACTAGACTGTTCACACATTGAAATAAAAAACTATGAAAGTTTTTAGTTTCGTTTTTTCTTATATTTAGATGAATATAAATCGTAAGGGTCCACGTTTTTCATCACTCGTTTTCCTCAAATCGGATTATTAAAAAATGTTTTCCTTAGAGTTGATCGAACATCTCAATATGTTATCGTATAACGCTCAGACCCGGGCCTGAGTTGAGCGAACATTTCAATATGTTATCGTATAACGCTCAGACCCGGGCCTGAGTTGTTTCAAAAAAGTGTATAAAAAAAATTGTGAAGTGCCAATAGAAAGCTCCAAATTCATCCCACAAGGTACGCAAAGGGGTATTGGTCTGCTATAAGACACACATAATCAATTCCATGTTTACATCACCAACAATCAAAACATAATGTGTATCGTTAAAAATACACTGCACTGAGTTTAAATGATCATGATTGTCTGGTTTCTTCGTTATGTATGAGCAAAGCCTATCACTCGTGGGGCTGAATGAGTCATGTTGTCTGTGTTTTCTTACGATATTTAAAAAAACGAACTGGCCTATATAATTGAAACTGTACACGAAGCTTCATTTCTATATAAGGAACATTGGGTTAGATGATAGTACACGTCACGCCACGGGGTTTGGCTGAGCGTTACCGAATTGTTTTACATTGGTCTTATGTAACCATAATGACTACGAGACAATATCAGAATTAATACATTTTTTAAACTCAATACACCCATAAGAGATTCAATCATGTGACATACGAGTATAACACATGTAGCCCGATAATCATAAAGCAACTACGTCATTTTTTACGACTTGCTGTGTAGACTTCTGCTATTTAACACTGATATGAAACCCAATGTAATGAACAAATGTGAATGTATTATTTTACAAAATATTTAGAGAGAGATTTCATATGTAGACTTTTGTTATTTAAACACTGATATGAAACCCAATGTAATGAACAAATGTGAATGTATTATTTTACAAAATATGTAGAGAAAGATTTCATATGTAGACTTTAAATTTTGCACGAAACTTCATTTCTACAAGAATGAGTTCTATTCGTGTCAACTCTATTTTATATGATGTTTTGTCTGTCTATCTGTCCCCAGGACTTCTCGAGATTGAAATGAGCTATACATTTTTAATTTTGCATGCGACCTTAGAAAAGCCTTTTACGACACGTAGTATGTCGTACTCTTACCTTGTGTGTAGTAATCGGTAAAGAAAAACAAAAATAATTTAGAAAAATTGGTCGTGTTTCAGAATTGATAAGTGCTAAATTGTACACAGTTGAAGTAACGATGCACTTGTGGTTGACGAAGTGTATTGCTGTGGACGCCATGTTTACTTCGTCACTCTGAGATGTAGGTGTTCATTAATGACTCTAAATTGTACACAGTTGAAGTAACGATGCACTTGTGGTTGACGAAGTGGATTGCTGTGGACGCCATGTTTACTTCGTCACTCTGAGATGTAGGTGTTCATTGATGACTCTAAATTGTACACAGTTGAAGTAACGATGCACTTGTGGTTGACGAAGTGTATTGCTGTGGACGCCATGTTTACTTCGTCACTCTGAGATGTAGGTGTTCATTGATGACTCTAAATTGTACACAGTTGAAGTAACGACGCACTTGTGGTTGACGAAGTGGATTGCTGTGGACGCCATGTTTACTTCGTCACTCTGAGATGTAGGTGTTCATTGATGACTCTAAATTGTACACAGTTGAAGTAACGATGCACTTGTGGTTGACGAAGTGGATTGCTGTGGACGCCATGTTTACTTCGTCACTCTGAGATGTAGGTGTTCATTGATGACTCTAAATTGTACACAGTTGAAGTAACGATGCACTTGTGGTTGACGAAGTGTATTGCTGTGGACGCCATGTTTACTTCGTCACTCTGAGATGTAGGTGTTCATTGATGACTCTAAATTGTACACAGTTGAAGTAACGATGCACTTGTGGTTGACGAAGTGGATTGCTGTGGACGCCATGTTTACTTCGTCACTCTGAGATGTAGGTGTTCATTAATGACTCTAAATTGTACACAGTTGAAGTAACGATGCACTTGTGGTTGACGAAGTGTATTGCTGTGGACGCCATGTTTACTTCGTCACTCTGAGATGTAGGTGTTCATTAATGACTCTAAATTGTACACAGTTGAAGTAACGATGCACTTGTGGTTGACGAAGTGTATTGCTGTGGACGCCATGTTTACTTCGTCACTCTGAGATGTAGGTGTTCATTGATGACTCTAAATTGTACACAGTTGAAGTAACGATGCACTTGTGGTTGACGAAGTGTATTGCTGTGGACGCCATGTTTACTTCGTCACTCTGAGATGTAGGTGTTCATTGATGACTCTAAATTGTACACAGTTGAAGTAACGATGCACGTGTGGTTGACGAAGTGTATTGCTGTGGACGCCATGTTTACTTCGTCACTCTGAGATGTAGGTGTTCATTGATGACTCTAAATTGTACACAGTTGAAGTAACGATGCACGTGTGGTTGACGAAGTGTATTGCTGTGGACGCCATGTTTACTTCGTCACTCTGAGATGTAGGTGTTCATTGATGACTCTAAATTGTACACAGTTGAAGTAACGATGCACTTGTGGTTGACGAAGTGTATTGCTGTGGACGCCATGTTTACTTCGTCACTCTGAGATGTAGGTGTTCATTGATGACTCTAAACTGTACACAGTTGAAGTAACGATGCACGTGTGGTTGACGAAGTGTATTGCTGTGGACGCCATGTTTACTTCGTCACTCTGAGATGTAGGTGTTCATTGATGACTCTAAATTGTACACAGTTGAAGTAACGATGCACGTGTGGTTGACGAAGTGTATTGCTGTGGACGCCATGTTTACTTCGTCACTCTGAGATGTAGGTGTTCATTGATGACTCTAAATTGTACACAGTTGAAGTAACGATGCACTTGTGGTTGACGAAGTGGATTGCTGTGGACGCCATGTTTACTTCGTCACTCTGAGATGTAGGTGTTCATTAATGACTCTAAATTGTACACAGTTGAAGTAACGATGCACTTGTGGTTGACGAAGTGTATTGCTGTGGACGCCATGTTTACTTCGTCACTCTCAGATGTAGGTGTTCATTAATGACTCTAAATTGTACACAGTTGAAGTAACGACGCACTTGTTCACTCTAAATTGTTAATGTAGATGAAGTTTCTTCAATTTAACTTGCGTTACTGAAGTCAAAGCCCGTCCCGTTGTCAACCATTCCACATCCTCTTCACCTCCATTGTTGTTTCTATCCTGTACAAACAGGGGAGGGCTAACGCAATACATGAGTGAGTTTGTTTTGCCCCGGTTAAACACACAGTACCACTCTCATAAATTGAATTCCGGTATTCACTCGTCGCTTGTATTAACGTTAATTGGCTGAGCGTTAGCGAAGCCTGTCGCACGAGGGCCTGGACAAATTTTATTTCTGTTTCTCTGCACAATATTCATAAAACAAACTGACCTATAGAATCCTTTGCTCGAAGTTTGTTTTCGACGATGGAAGGACTGTGAAGGAAACAGTACTTTTCGAACATTTTTTCTTCGTTCACTGACGGGAAATGCCCGGAAAAACTCTGTTTCCCTGACCTATAGATTTTGCAATAAGCATAATTCCTATATATGCAACATGGAGTTCAATGATGGTCCATGTCACTCCATGGGATATGGCTGAGCGTTAGTAAATATTTCTCTATTGGTTAATGGAAAATCGCTGAATAAATAAACTTATAAACGGAGTACAATTCTATGAAATTTTAACATGCCACATACTAACACGTGACTTAAAATTTTTCTTCCAGTGACGATTCAGCGAAATTATTACGGAAAAATAAAATTTTCAAGCAATGTAATTTTTAAAGAATTTAAAAATTGGCTGGAAGTATGAATCTATTAAAATCCAACGGTAAGTCAGAACCTCAGTCAAAATTTCTGTTAAAAAATTCGAGAGAGGATTGCCTGTGTCAAAGGAAACCCAAACCTTACATATCACACACAGGTAAGTAACTAGACTATGGCAGAGCTGTCAAAAGTAGTACTAGGACTGGCCATCGGGAAGCGCTATGAAACAAATTTACAGTGATGCTTCTGTATTTTCTATTTCCAGTACCTTGATGTTATGATAGAATAGCGATTAATTTATCTCTTTCCCCAGGAGGATTCACGTCTGGCTGGTTTACACCTTCCAGTTGAACTCGCAATGGGTACAGAAAAAAAACCGATGGTCACTTCAATCTGGGCAACCTTATGGATGGCCTGAAGCGGCACATCACTAACCGCAAATATCGAGATTCTAGGGTGTACGGGCGGGAGTAGAGCGGGAGATGACTGTTGGAGTGGGTGGGGTTCCTTAACCCTTTTAATGCCAGACATTTTTTCAGTGACCATGCGAAAAATGCCAGCCTGTTTTCAAAAAGTACATGCGAAGAATGCCAGGCCCTTTTTCCATAATTTGACGACTATTTAAAAAAATGTATAACTTTTTTATTTATTGAAGGGAATTATCCATTGAGGTGTTGTTTTTTATGTAATAATGTGGAGTGTTTAAATAAAATTAGTATTAAAATTTTTACAATTTATATTTATATTTGTAAAAATCAAAAACAAAAAGTTAAAAATAATGAGTTTGAACATATAAAAGTACCTTTATTATTAGGCTTAACTAAAAAGTAATTAGTGGAAATTGTACTATATTTATTTGTTAACACACACACCAAATTTGAAGAACTTATTTTGAAAAATAGAGAAGTTACAGCATTTTATCGAAAACCTTGTAAAGTCCACATTTTACAGTAAAATTCAATAAGACATATTTTGGTCAGTTTAATTCAAAATCATTTTATTTACACGTCTTGTTTAGCCCAATGTATAAAATTGGTTGTTGAAATAATAAAGAAAGTAGGTTACATAAAATTAAAATTCATTATTTACAATATAGGGTACATAATTTAACACTTGTATTTGCAGAAGCACAAATATAATAATATAAACAAACTGAAATAAACAAAAGAAAAGCACGAATAATTCCCATTAAAACATAACCTAGCAACAACGTATTACCACAGCAACCAAAGACGCTCACTGAATGATTGGACGTAAATGAGGTTGAAAACAGCTTATATACGTCATCACATGTTGATCACAGAGTAAAAAAGATTTTATTGTATCAATAGTAGTAGTCTCTAGATACAGTATGCAAAGTTTAGTGGCATTTGGTCAATAATTAAAACTACAATATAACAAAAACCGGACGAGCGCCCCAAGCGCACGTCGGCATTTTTCGTAAAACCTAGTGACGTGCGCTCGCGGCGTCAAAGGTTGGAAAATTCAAAGACTAACTAAATGTTCTTAGTTTAACTGTAATATGTTAATGTAGTTGTGATTCACTTTGTAAATTTGTTGGTCCAAAAAGGTCCAATATGATTAGAGTTTTATTGTTTTATTCAGTTGGAGGTGCTTATTCTTCACATCAACAAGGTATATAAGCGCTGATTCAAGGGGGGTGCTAAATCAGCACATGGACACGGTCAAGGCGCTGAATTAGGACCCCCCTACTCGAAGGAGGTGCTTATTCAGGGCATGGACACGGCCACTGCGCTGATTTAGCACCCCCTTTCGTGACGTCAAAATGACGTCATTAGCGAGGGGGTGCTATGTCCAGGGGGTGCTAATTCAGGCGCACCTTCTTGCTAGCCTAGACATAAAGGCGTGCCACTCCCCCTCTGCTTCGACTGGAGAGGCTGGTTCAGGGCTGGCTTCTCCTTCTTCCTAGTTGACATGACTGTGACTGAGACAAATGTAATGTTCGCGTTGCCATCATGGTTATCTACAAGATAAATGTGAAATATTTCGCTAATGCTCAGCCAAGCCCCGTGGACTGACATGCAGCGGTATCGAACTCAGTGTTGTCTGCATAGACGCGAAGTTTCATCCAAAACTCCAAGTCTATAGTTCAGTTTAGTCTTGAGACATCGTGCAAATGGATGGACAGACAGACAGACATAAATTAAATTTATTCACCACCTCAATTAACGCTCAAATAACGAGCGTTAAGTTTACAAAAAAGTTCCATTTTGAGCGTAAAATCGTAAATATTAAAAAATAAATTGAAAAAGCTATCAATATAATATAAGTCTATTTACCAACACAAATCAAGTTAAATGTGAATCAAATATAAATCTAAAACAGTAAAACTGGAATACAAGAGATAAATGGAAATACAGTTATGATACAGTTTCCATGTTCGGAACGACGTATTTACTAACAACGTTACCACTAACTTCCCCGGTTTACGCGGAACGTTTCGAACCACAAGCAATATTTAATTACCACTGAGATGACAACGTTAAACCAGGGATCTGTGTTAACTAGGGATGTTTATTGCTGTTCGACTACAGTCGCAGGAATTACTGTATCAGAGTTAGTTATGGAAGCAACTTGCAACTGTCTGTGTTTATTAATCTGTGTAACTCTACAATCTCGTGTCAAGATCTCAATTGTGTGGATAATTTTACAACACAGTTTGGATCGGAATACCTTGTTATAGTATTAATGGATGAGGTTGTTTTACCTGCCGCCTATAACATTGAGTAAGTAAATTACTACACCCCAGGAAAGTTTCGCATCTGGCTGGTTTATACCTTCCATTTGAACCTAGACTGGGCACAACAAAATCTCATGTGTCAACGCTTTGGGTGTCTAAGAGCAGCACATCAAAGGGTGCAAGGGTAGACCGTAAGGTCTAGTCCACTGCGGGGGATGACCGTCGAGCCAGCAGTTAACATATTTAGCTCACTGCAAAAGTAGTACTAGGACTGGCCAACGGAAAGCGCTATGCATAATATTTTTAGTGAGACTTCTGAATTTTATATTTCCAGCGAATTAGCGATTAATTTACCTCCTTTCTCAGAGAATTGCGTCCGGTTGTTTCGTATCTTCCAGTTGAACCCACACTGGGAACAGCAAAAGTCGATGTGTCACTTAAATCTGAACAACCATATGGATGTTCAGGAGCGGCACATCACTAACCACAAATGTCGAGATTCTGAGGTGTAAGGGTAGTTTGATAGGTCTAGTGTACTACGGAGGATGACTGTTGGAGTTAGTAGGCCCTCAGAAGAATCAAAGGGTTTTGCTAGCTTAGACATAATGCGTACCCCCTGTCTGCTTTGACTGGAGAAGTTGGTACAGAGCTGGCCTTCCCTTCTTCCAAGCAGAAATGACTGAGATTATGCCTAAAATCCTTCCTAATGGGTCTAGACATGAGGCAGTCCTTACTCCGAACCTTTTCTTTTGTTATCTTAGGACAAGAATCTAATAAATTGCACCTAGTCCTATAAGGACTTTTGCGATGCTTCCGGAGTGACGGGATATTCTGGATGGGTAGGTTGGTGGGGGGGGGGGGGGGTAGGGGGCTGCATCCTATCGAGATCCTTGAGGAAGAATTTAGGGCACTAATCTCTAGTCCCCTCGAAAGAAGGGGAGATCAGCTCTGAACCAGCCTCTCCAGTCAAAGCAGGCAGAGGGCGGTACACGCTTATTTTGAGGCGAGTAAGAACCTCTGAGGTTAGGGAACGAACACCACCAACTCCAACAGTCATCTCCCGCAGTAGAATAGACCTATCGAATTACCCTTCCACCCCTAAATCTGGACATTTGCAGATAGTGATGTGCCGCTCCTGGTCATCCATAAGGTTGGCCAGATTTATGTGACACATTTTTTTCTGTACCCAGTGGTAGGTTCAACTGGAAGGTACAAATCAGCCAGAAGTGATCCCTGCTGGGTTACTACTCCGAACCTTACTCATCCAGAATAATCTGTCATTCCGGAAACAGTGCAAAGGTCTGTTTAGGACTAAGTGCAATTTCTAAGCCTCTTGCTCGAAGAGAACAAAACAAAGTATATTACTATCATTGTGCATTAACGTCTACGAGCAGAACAGTTTCATTTTAAAGTATCCTCTCCAAGATCCCTTATTATGGCTGAGCTGTTACGTAATCCTAACTTGGGACCTGTTACACTCATGGCTAATGGAACTGAACGAACCAGTGACTGTGGTTTGGTAACAGAATCAACAATCTGCTTATCGAGACAAGTTAGATGCACGCGTAATGATAATCTAATGTTAGTGATTACGCTCAGTCACCAGTGCTTCGCTAAATCCTGTCAGTGTTAATTGGCTGAGCGTCAGCGAAGCCTATCACTTTTGAAACTGGAATAATGTAATTTCTGACTCTCTGTTCTTAATATCTTTGGGAAGAACTTGCCTTAATTACTTGAAATGTTGCAAGGTTTAGTTTCTATATGGGCAATACTTTTCATGAATGACCTCTCAAATCTGTCAATCTGATTTTAGACAAGACGTTAACAGAATAGAGGTTAGAATCTAGACATGAAACACTAAACAGCGCAAGTCACATTCATTCCACATTATGGTAATAGATCTCATTATACTTGCAGACAGAGCTTTGTCTCGTGTTATTGGTAAACTGGGCTCATTAGCGCTTACCACTCACTAGTTTCTAGTGTTAGCTCACACTGTGCGTAACGTAGTAACAGTTGTTATATTTACTATTGAATGTATTGACCAGTGCTCGAGAGAATATCTTTAGTCGAGGATAGATTACAAAATATTTTAGTTGGCTACTGAATATTTCATATATTATTGCTTGTATGTAATACTCATGAAATAAATGTCTAAAATGTAATGTGATTGTATCTCAAAAACTGTATTTTAATTTTGTTTAAAGATTGTTAAGACGATGGAAGTTTTCAAAGGATAACAGGTTTCGACGTTTGCCATTGTTATAGTTTTCAAAATTTATAACACCTTTTTTAACTTTTCAAGGATCGGAATCTATCCTCTTCGTCAGGTGGTGGAGTTTAATTAATAAGTGGTGTTATACCTTTTGCAACATATAACTACCATGTGGATAGACGCCAAATTTCTGAACGATTGACAAGGGTTCGTTTATGTTTACTAAATGATCTTAAAAAATAAAAATAAATAAAAAGTCTCCCTGCAAAGTCAGGTTACAAACCAATATATGCATTGCGCTTTTTAGGCTTTAGAAAATCGTGAATCCAAAAAATACTTAGGAAAGTAGTTCATCCCTGACATTATTGAATTGCAGGAATCTGCCATTGTTGACAATGCTGATTGGCTTGCTCTTTACCTTGTCGCTGGAAGGAAAGCAATCTACCGGTAAGTCTTTAAATAACGACTATATAGAATAAAGGCTACTTCCTAATGTACACTGTTACGTCTCTGAATATACGCGTTTTGTTGTAGAATTGCAGTTGTTATCTGAAGAGTGGGCTTACAGTACATGCATTTACATTTTTAAGAGTATTTTTAAAATGGAAAAATCAAATTTTATCAAAGGCTCTTGATTTCATTGAAACCTTTAAGTAATATATATGTTGACGTTTGCTTTAAAACATTCAAACGATTAAACTTGCCTGAATGTTTGCAAGTCGTCTAATATTTATGTGTCTTATGCTGATATTCTCACATGATCAAACATTACGTGACATGCCTGAATGTTGCACGTGTCGTCTAATATTTATGTGTCTTATACTGATATTCTCACATGATCAAACATTACGTGACATGCCTGAATGTTGCACGCGTCGTCTAATATTTATGTGTCTTATACTGATATTCTCACATGATCAAACATTACGTGACATGCCTGAATGTTGCACGCGTCGTCTAATATTTATGTGTCTTATACTGATATTCTCACATGATCAAACATTACGTGACATGCCTGAATGTTGCACGTGTCGTCTAATATTTATGTGTCTTATACTGATATTCTCACACGATCAAACATTACGTGACATGCCTGAATGTTGCACGCGTCGTCTAATATTTATGTGTCTTATACTGACATTCTCACACGATCAAACATTACGTGACATGCCTGAATGTTGCACGTGTCGTCTAATATTGATGTGTCTTATACTGACATTCTCACACGATCAAACATTACGTGACATGCCTGAATGTTGCACGTGTCGTCTAATATTTATGTGTCTTATACTGATATTCTCACACGATCAAACATTACGTGACATGCCTGAATGTTGCACGTGTCGTCTAATATTTATGTGTCTTATACTGACATTCTCACACGATCAAACATTACGTGACATGCCTGAATGTTGCACGTGTCGTCTAATATTGATGTGTCTTATACTGACATTCTCACACGATCAAACATTACGTGACATGCCTGAATGTTGCACGTGTCGTCTAATATTTATGTGTCTTATACTGATATTCTCACACGATCAAACATTACGTGACATGCCTATTCGACGTGCAGATTACGCATGTTCTATAAATGTGGGGAAATATATTGTTATGGTTTATTTTTAACGTTCAAAGTCTGCATGTATACTAATTAAAAAAAAAACAATTTCTCATTAATTGCTTAAGTTGCGGCGTTGTAAATTTGTATGTTTGTATGTCGCTATTAGGATGTTAGATTCTACTAAAATAAAATAGCTATCATTATTACTTTTCAAAAGGCCAACACTTTATTTCAAAACTGCTGCCTTTTGAAGAGTTTATAAAGTTTCGTGAAAACAAACGAAAAGATCAAATATGTTTTCACACAAAAAATATAAATCTTAAGAAATCTTATTTCTTCTACAGGTAAAATAAAAAACTGAATAAACTCGCGTGTCATTCTTTTGTACCTGCAATTATTTTCTTGTTTATTTTTCCCCTTTTGCAATTTTGTCACAATCTTGTTTCTGCCGTGATTGTTACTATTGGCTACCGCTCAGTTGTCAGTGGTTAGTTGCTGCGGACAGACCAAACCTTTGTTCTTTAGTTCAGTTTAAAACAATTAGTTTTGGTTTTATTAAGAGTATACATATAGGAGATCGTGTGTATGGAGTTTTATAAACAGTATTTTCACTGTGATTTCTGACGTGTGTTACAGCGCATCGATAGAATTTATTCATTTAAAGCTAGTTTAGGCTCTCTGGTTATTATTTTGTCCACACAAGGAACAAATCGCATTGCAGATCTCGCAACGTTACTGTGGTTTTATTTCAATTAACGATTAAAATCTTGTACCTTTGCAAATCGTACATTGTCAACAAAGTTTTCCTCGTAATGATATTGTTCAGATTGTTAACATTGAAATTCACTGATACACAATCTTTGGTTTTGGGTCTCCAGCAGATCAAAAGATCACCTAGCATCTAGCAGATCAGACCACGCCTCATGTATGTTACCTGGGCTCTAGCAGATCACTTGGCTCCTAAAAGTTCACATTGTTTAAGTTCTGAATAGCCTCACCTCGGTACTCCCTGTTTGTATAGATGTGTGTAGTCCTACTTTGGTGTAGTCAATTTACATAAGATGTCAGAAAGTCCCACAACGTTGTTAGAGTCAATTTAGACTGGATATATTTTGTTGCTCGTCGGCAAGAACGTAGCCTGGAAAACATTGGGGGGAGGGGGCAGACAACTGATATTTTCCTTTAGTGGGCAGAGAGTAAGGCCCCATTTTGTTCCTTAAAAAGTTATTCAACCGTTCCTTTGTTTAAAACGATCTTTCACCAGTACATTTCAGTAATGCTTAATTATTTAAATAATAATAGTTTACTAACGTAAATAAGTAATTGAAAAAACTGAAATTTGTGGGGGAGGAGTCCGGACCCCTTGGGTGCCCTCGCAGGCTACGTTCTAATGAGTCGTGACTTGTCCCAATTAGGAGCTGTCAATTTAAAAAAAATTTGAAATAACTTGTTGAATTTAAAATTGAAAGAATATAATGTGGTCGATGTTAAATGTCTTAGAATAGACATTCCCATATAATATTTGAAAGTATTTCTTTGCCATTTATTGTATGTTGATGTTGCTCATTACAATGTAAGTCAGTATGTCTCACTTCAATACTCGCAAAGTCCAATTACTCATACATTTTAAAAGTATCTATTTTGTTTCAAATCCATATAAAACATTTGAATGTTCTATAAGTAGTTCAATCATTTATGTCGTTGGTACACTCACCTTGGCACTCTACGTGATAACTCAACATTTGATCTCCATTATATACCCATTTAATTGCATTTTATTATAACGAATTTATTATATTTGTTAGGTTAGACAGACAGGAGAATACTTTCTAGAATTACTTTAAGAATTGTTGAAGCAATTAATTGGCAGTTTTGTAATTTCAAATTAAATTGTACCTAAAAGAACAATTCTTGTACCAGTTAAATATTTATATTTAATTCCCAAATGCTTACACAACCACTTGTGTTGTACAAGTATTTTCAAGGAAAGGTTTTCTTATTATAAATAAAATTTATTAAATTGAAATTAACTTCTTGGTTCAAAATAAAAATAAAAATTTAACTTATAAAATTAAAACAATCTAATATAATTTAAAGTAAAATGTACATTTTTATTATAAGCGAAGCTAAAATAAAACTGAACTAAACACTCACTGAAACATTCTCCTTACCTCGTATGCTCTTAACTTTTACTGTTGGTAAAGATTCAAAGTTAATTCTGTACTTTAAACTATTTATCACAAACAATTCACTACAATCTTGATATCTTGATGTATTACATTTATTCTAACTAATTATTTATACCATAACTCCATTGAATGTTACCTTTAACAGTTATTAAAATTGAAACTCTACTTGAACAATACTTGCAACAATGACTGTGCTCTCTTAAAAACGTTAACTATATAGTGATCTCTAAATTTTCTAATTCCCCTTTTTGTACAAAAATAGTACAATCATCCCTGTAAAAGAGAGCTAACATTAGTTGACAAAAAATTTCCCAAATGAAAATCGTAATTACTATACAAGAACTACTTACAAAAAAATCCTGTGCAGACTTGTACAAATATTAGAATCGGTACAACATATTTTTACACTGATCCCTTTCCCTACCCAAATTATTTCATCACCGACACCCCTGATCTGTCTTCGACTACCAAGGCTAGAGAAATTAATTTTTAACTGAACAACCCCTATTGTGAACCGTTATGAAAGTCGACTTCCAGAAAAACCGCTGTCAACTGTGCCATTCCTATATTCGCGGAACCTTTCTTGAAAAATTAAAATATTATTTGACCTATGTTTTAAAAAAACTACTTAAATTTTCAAATATTTTCGTATATATTTTCCCATGTAGGAATTCAGTAATTTAATTTTAATTTGCCCATATAGCTAATATCACATATACTGTTTATAAAATACGAATTCCTTTTGTAACTGTTGATTTAATTACTCGTATTTCAACTTACTCTACTATAAAGTTATTTGATTCCCTATTAATTTATTTCAACGTTCACATGTAATTTTACACATCACCATCAGTGACGAGGCTGTATAACGAATGTTAATTTGACTGTATTCGCCCTCCAATTTGTCGCTCAAACTTCCACTCGTTTTAAATTTGTACTGCGCATTACCAATCTGTGTCAATATGATAACCAACCGAGGCAGATCGCCTGGCCTCTAGTAGATCACGATCTTTCGAAAATGACAACATTTAGAACCATTTTTGGTTTTAATCCATCAAAATCCATTAGATCTCCCATGTTTAATCCTCCCTCTTGCGACACAACTAGATGATGTAAACTCGCCCCACTAGCAACTTTTGGGCTTTACAATGATTGGAAGTTCAAATTAAACCTCCGATCCACTTTACCTATTTATACATCACTAATTACAATATGGTTGTGAATTATTGCGTTACCGGTTTAAAATGTCAGTGGACTTATATCCTGCCGGTTTTAACATTTGCATGGTAACTTTGGTTTCGCATTAGTAAAATAAAATGATTGTTTTCAAACGGTTACATAAATAAGCCAAACAATTACAGTGTTATTTTGTAATCTCGGAAGCTTTGTAAAAGAATCATGAAGTTTCCTGATCCCGCTTGTCACGAATCACAAAAAACACGTCATACTATCACGCACACGTGATTTCCTTAACCTTAAAGTTGGACTCTCTCATTCCTCTTGATAGTTACACTTTACGATATCAAACGTTCACAACATTTTTAAACGTGCTATACGCAGATGTTTGTATTACGTTTAAGAAATGTACCTGATGAAATCCATTTTCTGTTTCGAAAAGGTGTTTTTACTTTATTTCATAGGTCTTTAATTACTTCCCTGGACACAAAAATGCAGACATTTGTTATCACTTTACGAAGAAGTACAGGCATTTCAGGTTGGAAATTTAAGCAACTTTGTAATCTTTCATTTATGATTTAAGGAAATTATATTTTTTAAATTAAATATACTTTCGGGAAAATACATATTTAAATTTTGTTGTAGATAAAAAACAAGCCACTCCCTCCAGCAATCTGCTATGTACATACTGATAGCATTTTCATTGTTATCTTCAACAATTTTTTCCGGGCCTGATGAAGACATATCCTAAAATTTTGGATTAAATTCCCACCACTTACCGCAAAATGAACCAAGAAAGTATTTTCGACTTATTTTATCTTCAGAAATAATACCTTGAAGGGCTGTGACTAAAACTCTCTTTAAAAATTGCAAATAAATTATTTTAACCTGAAATTAAGTACACAACTAAATGTAACCTGTTTGTCAAAATGTGAAGTTAAGACACTCCGTTTGAACATTTATTTTCTGCAGCTTCCTATCCATACAGAACTAGCTTTTCCCAGTAATATTTGCATGAAGTAGAATTACATTATATTACAATTTAAAACTGTAGATCAAAAGCCTTTTTCCTAATGTAAAACTAATTACTTACAGATTCATAAATTATAAACAACACTGTGTGATAAACTCTTTGGGGTTCTAAAAGTTCAAATCAAAATCAAATAAAATCAAATCAACATTTATTCCTTAAACAAATGCACACTTTAGAAATACAAATTAAAATACAGGAATAATCCCCGCAAAGACTGTAGGTCTGTGAGCGGGGAGAGTTCAACGGAACAGTTGCACACATTATTCTAAAAAATACAAAATAAAAAACTTCTTACACATGGTACTTAATTAAATATACATTGTTGGTTTATTAAAAAGAAGTTAACTTATAATTATATTTTAAAGTATATAATAACTTTGTACTATTTAAAATAATTAGATTATCAAGTTTGGAGTATCCATCAGAATATGCGATGCTGACATGTTACTAGTAATTATACTAAAATAAAATAAAATTATGTTAAAAATAAGGAGAACGCAACAACCTCTCAGCAGCCTCCCAGCCAATGCGGTACAACCATCGACTCACCCTCTGTTTGTAGACAGCCACACTTTCACTCTCCATTTTTAATTCCTCTGGCAAGTTTCTAAAGATGATTTGAGCAATATAAAAAGAGTTAATAAGTTCTGAACCATGATTTAATTTAGGGGTAATGAATCCGTTGTTAGTCCTATGCCTTGTTGTATAGCCATGCTGTATTTCTGATAAAATTTCAATCTTATTGATTTTGATGTATAATAATAAATTTTTTATATATAACTGCCTCACATTTAATACTGGAAATTCGTTGAAAAGAGTTTTAGTAGAATACCTATGATTTTTCATGAGTGCAGTTTTTATTTTTATTTTTCAGTATTATTAAATGAAAATAATCCTTTAACAAGACGCAAATGACCGTAGGTAGAAAATCTGCTTAAGCGTCTGAATTTCTTCGCTGATTTAAACATTAAGCTTTGCTAATGACATTTTGTGCTGTTAAACTCGTCATAGAGAAACGCCAGTTATATCCGCTTTTCTCGCTACATTTTAATGTGCAATTAGTTGACATTACAGTACTAAATATTTATATTCCAATTGTAAATTTGTACGTGTTTATATAAGAAACAAAACCTCTGTATTCAAACAAATATATCGAGTACTGTAAAGTTAAAATGTTTTAAATAAAACACGATAGAGCACGCTATACGCTATGTATCATGTAACAGGTTTCGCTGATGTCGTATCCAAAATTTCAGTTCTATAGCTACATGTGTTACTATGTCACATGTTAAAATATCACGTGACATTTACTCTTAAGTTTCTTTAGAAATGAATGTTTTGACAGATTTTTGTTGTCATCATGGTTATATGGAAGACCAATTAAAAAATGTTTACTATCATTCAGCCAAAGTCCATTGAGTGACATGAACCATCAACCAGAACGTTGCTTATATACAAATAAGGCTCATTTCAAATTTTTAAGTTTATAAATAATTTTTTTTCGAAATATTTTGCGAACAGACAACAGAAAAACATTTATCTCACCCCTCGAGTGATAGCCTTGGTTAACGCTCAACCAATTATTATTGTTGAGCGTTAACCAACGATTTAATATATTATAAGCGCAATTAATGAGGTAAGAGTTATTTCTGTGTTTGTTTTCGCAATTACATTGTAAAGGGAAATGGCAAAGTTTAATGTGCATTCCAATTTCTTTGTGTATACGAATAGTTTCAGATATGGAAGTACTACTGATTTATTTCCACCTTTTTTATTTATGGTCGTGAGGTGTATAATGAAAGAATGAAATAAAGAATATGACGTAGCTAATGTGTTTGTGTGGCCGTGGCAATAGATAATTAGAGAACAGAATTAAGTACGTTGGACAATTACAATATGGTTAATTGTTATTTACGATATAAGGTTTAAAAGGATGATAGCATTTTAGACATTTGCCATTGTTATATGTTACAAAAAAGTCTTAACACTACGGTTTGAGGATTGAAATCTATCCTCTTATTCAGGTGTACAAAACACCTTAAAATATTTAGAAACTAAAAAATGTGGCAATGGAAAACAACTAATAGTTAAAAATGACTAGTAAATGATTCCTGACAAACTGCAAGTTCAGACTGTACAGAATGAACGAAAGCGATGTCACTGCACAGGAGCCGAGAGCACAAACACTTCACACCTGAACTAACGAAGTTGAAGCAATGACGATGAACTCAATGTCGGCACTTCCTGTGGTATCGCGGCGCGTCATCTGAAACAAAGATAAGGGCTTGTTCACATGAGCGCGACGTGTCGCGCGACACGCCGCGCGACAGAAAAATGGCTTCGTACACATTCGGCGGCCGAATGAGCGGCAGAACGGGCGGCCGACAACTAGTGCACTGCCGGTATGGAAGTGGAAGAGGCAACATGTCTCTATATTTTGTACTGGTGTATTGCTCTAAATATAAAACTAGCACTTACCCAACTGCTTTTTTCTCTTCAACTGTGCTTTCAGTTTTAGAAAATATATCTACAACTTCCTCCCACGCAGATCTCTTTAAAACCCTGTTCTTGTAATCTGGACTTTCAAGATTCCACAATGCTCTTCTCTTTTCAATTTCATCAATAAAACTTTCGGTGTCAAATGGGTCTTGCTCCATCTCCATATTCACTCACCAATATCACTCACTGGACTCGGCGTGTGTACGCTCCAATACAAAACAAGCAACTGAAGCCGCGCTAAAGTCGCGCGGTTGACGCGTATACTACGAGTCGCGCGACACAACTAGCGGCAGGTTCAGCGACGCGGCGCCATGTGTATGCTGCCATAGTTATATGTTGTCTTTCAGTCGCGCGACGTGTCGCGCGGCACAAGTCGCGCGACACGTCGCGCTCATGTGAACAAGCCCTAACAGGAAGGCGTAAAGGACAGCAGCCTCTGACATTGTGTTTTTGTCCATCACCAAAATGTGGCGGTATGTGTACAAACTTTACTGGTTGAGATTTATTTGATTGTTAAAATATTTTTAGATTTATTAGTTGATTCTCTTTTAACATTGGTAGCCAAAGTGGCCTAACCTCAACTGTAGGTTGATTAGCGTTTGGTCTAATCGTCTAATGTATGAAGCCTAAATAAGTCTGCGTTTGAAACAATTCTCCTCTCGATGTATCGTGTTAGCTTCATCCATTCATGTTATAATATAAAGACCAGTTTTGTTGAGCATTTTTTTTACTTTTCCACTCATATTTTCTTTATTTCTCACATTTAGTGATATTTTTGTCTCGCGTATGTATTCTCTAGTATAAGAATATGTTATACTGCATAAACTGTTTTTGAATTCTGTGTACCATTTTTTTGTTTGGTTTTTACAAACTTTTATGGGTCTAATATCATATTTTCTTTGTGCAGTTTTTCAGGTATCACTAAAGAGTTATTTTAATTTTGAGTAATTGTCTATTGTCACATTCTTTAGTTTTTAATGTCTTAGGGTATTTTTTCACCTGAAGAAGAGGTTAGATTGCAAACCTCGAAACGTAGTGTAAAACTCTTGTAACATATAACGATGGCAATATACTTTTATTATCTTAACCTTTTTAGGTCAAGATGAAAGATAAAGACCTGGTTATTTAAAGACAATACTCCTCTGAGACTTGCTCCACGAGCAAGAGCAATTGGTAATTCACTGATGTCTCTGATTGGCAGAGAAAACTTTTCACTCCTCTCAAGTGGCTAGAGTTAGCTGCAGCAACGCCAGACTTTTAAACTCTCCTTTGTTGCAACAATCTCAACTGGAATATAAAATTACCAACTTTCTTTTAAATCTAAAGAAAATTTGAAAGTTAATTAAACAAAAATAATTATTAATAGTCTAACTTTACAGTTATAAATTGTTCTATAATTGGTATAAATATTTTTAATTTCAGGTAAATACAAGGAAAATTAGGTAACTATTGAAAACTAAATTTCAAATCATACTATACGAAAATAATCATATGCAAAATACACTAAAGTGATTTGAGTCATATTTCAGGAGTTATCTAACGGTAATGACGAAAGAATAGGCTAGTAAATGTTTGTCTTCCAACCAACACTAAATTAAGTGAAGAAACCTAATAGTAGCGGAAAGGGGAAGTAAGAGTGTCCTTTTCTCGCGACTCTCTGTGGGATTTTTACTGTCCTTACAGAATATTCAGTTAGAAAGCGTACTTTGGTGCTATCAGCAGGCTATTATTTTTAAAACAGTTTTTTGTCACCGGGGACCTAAAAAACTACATTAATAGAAATAACAGACACAGACGTTGTTTGACTTTCGGTGAAAATTCAATGTCATTATGACGATCGGCTGTAATTTTCTATCTCTCTATAAGAAGCGATTTCGGCGAGAAGTGTCGTAAATCGTTGTTGTGGACGAGCATTACATTTCCAAAACTAAAATCATTAAAACACTTTAAACGACCTACGCAAACTTGTATTGAAATGACATGATAAATGCGTTCCGAAAAATTGTAGAAGTTATATTGATAACTACGACCCTTTCTGTTGACGCTGACGTAACTGAAACATTATCATGGCTGTACAGAAGTCAGGAAGGGTGCTTGATACAGTAACATGTTGCTAACCACTAAAGCTTTTTCAATACTCTGTGTTTATGTCACATGAAGCAATATTTCTTGCTTCAATTAACTCGGCGCGTGGCGCGGTGGAAGTTTGATAAACAATGTGCCTGAAGTATTGAAGGCAGTAAACAAGTAAGGTCTCGGATTTTCACGTGAATTTAGTTATATGAAACAGATTTATAGTACATTATAATGAAAACAGTGATATTCGTCGTATGAAAGAGTAATGTGATAAAATCGAACAGCAATTTCACTAATTTTATTGACATTTCCTCATTTTTCATCACCCCAGATCGCGACCCTTGACAAGCAGCTCCCCCCCCCCCCCACGTGCAATGCGGAGGCTGCGGGGGTTGTACTTTACGCCACCGGTAAAACACAACGAACCCCAAACTATCGGCAGTGATGAAGGCGGAGGGAAGGGGGTATACAATACCTATATACAGAAGTAAAGCATTATTTAAAGTATCGTAATCCCAGTCGTCTTAAGGTTTTCATTTTTTTATTGTTTTTACACAGTGCCAAAGGAGTCCTTAAAGATAATCTCTGAAAAATGAAAAAATATAAAACCTTTCATTCCACGTGGAATTTTAAGCATTTATAGAAGTATTTGTGGTATCTTGCAATCAAGCCCACATAAAAATAACTGGAAGTAACTTAAAATCAAATATACTCTAAGAAATTAACAATTTTGTTTTCATCCGTTTTCCTTGTACCTGGTTAAGGGTGTAGGTCTCAAATCAGAAAAAGTACGCAACTAAAACTGGTCACCTTAATTGTAAATTAATTAGCTGTCAGCAGGTAACAGAATAACGTCTACAACTTCCTGAATTATGGCCATCACTAATGAAGTCATTAATTTGTCAGATGGCCTTCTTTCCATTTAAGCATGAGCTTAAGACTTGTATTTGTTAAGAAGAAGAAGAAGAAGAAAGTAAATTTATTTCCAGCAATAAAAGACATATTAAACATCCATAGTAACTACTGTGAGTATAGATAAGTATGTTAAAACGGTACAATCGATTTTGGGGTTTGAATATATTTTGATGTTAAATTTACAGATGATCTATGACTACAGAAAGAGTAGAAAAGTTTTTTTCAATCACTACTTTTAAAATAACTATATAGCCAATTAAGTTCATTTTGTAATCAAGCAAAAAAATGGCTGAATACAATAATTGAGGTTTTTACAATATAGACATGACTTGCAGCTTCAATGACCAAGAAGGGTCACGACATTTTTGTGCGTACAATAGGGTAAAAACATTTAGTTTTCTTTTAAATCGTATTTCAAAACAAATATAATTTCTTTAAGTCATAAATGAATAACAAAACGCGCCAAATCTTGTACATGTCAGAATTTCACATGTTATGTAATGACATATTCCTAATCACACTTTATTATTTGGACCTAATTAAAAATTAGTCTAAATTGCCTGCTTAAGAAACATGTAATTTCACTAGGTGTGACGAAAACCTTTTCTACTTTATCTGTGATCAAAAAACTTATCTTGAAAAGCTGTGAATTTAACATAAAAATCATGTTCCATATGCTAAACTGACTACACTACCTTAAGCTTTCCAAGTACTCATTATTGCGCTTCATATTTTTGCAATAAGCATTCAGAGATTAGATAAAATGTTCTTGAACGTAAAACGCGGATCACATGGTGACCCAGATTACGAGTGAGTAATGTGATATTAAGAAACAGATTCTTGAATTATTTCACATAACATATAATTTAGTGACCGTGAATTGAGGAAGTAATAAATAAACTTGATTATTGTTATTTTTAAAACGAGCTAAAATTAAAACAAGCCTACAGTAACGTGGCTATTGTGGGAAAGGTTGACTCAACGTGAATGTTGAGGTCAGCTCCAGTTGTGCGCCTAATGAGACAATGAGGTTACCTCATCACTTAGATTACACTGTATTTTGCAGTCCAGGTGTCTCTGATGTCGAAGCAATGTGAAGAGTTCATTTTGAGCTTCTCCGTTACCGAATATTTCTCGATCTCTTCAGACGAACATGACTCCAGATTCTAGGGGTCAAGTCTGTGACAGCGTCGCATTCCAGACGCTGTATTAAGAGGAAGGTAAAGCTAAACTCAACACTCACGTGCCTGCAAGACTTCTTATTTTTTTACTAAAACTTAAATAGTTCTTTTCGTTTCTTTTCCAAAAACACGTGTTTCACTTCAATTGTGTATTTTTATGTCGTAATTAAAATAATCACTATTCTATGCGTTTTTCTTCAAATTGGCAAGTAGTAACTTTAATTTCGCTGTAAATGTAAATTTAAAGTCAGTGTCCATAACTTACTAGCCTACTCTATTAGACCTTTTTTGTGCTTTCGTATAGGCGTCTAATAGGCTCTAGACAGTGGAAAAAACATGAAGAAAAAAACGTATGAAGAAACAATAATTTTATTCACGAAATGTAATCCATTTATTACCACAGTAACTCTGATGAATCCAATTACATAATATTGTGCCTTTCAGCATCAGAGACCATACGAGTATATACGCCTTTCATAATGTCACATCATTAGATAACATAGTACGGTGTACATTGTTACATATAACATCATTATTATTTTACCAAACAAAGCACTAATTAATTTGTTCTGATATATCTCCAAAACTATTTACTTATACAATAATCCTAACATTTAAATAGTCGTGTATTGAAGACTAAACATAAAATATTACGAAATTTATCCGATGGATGGCAGCACCTCTGTAAGCAAATGTATTTTTCTGTTTCTTCTTTAATTTTCAACCGACATTAATTTAAAAAAAATAATTAATACACTAATTCTATAGCTAATCATATATTTGATGTACAGAAAATATATTTAATGTATAGTAACAAAAGGATCGTACACAACTTCAATTTAAAATTGAAAGTATAAATTTGCAGGGAACTTTAATTGACAATATTTTTGATGAATTTTGCTAACCCTCGAATTTTGCCTAGCACAACTTAACTTGTAACAAATAGTAATCTTTACTGATAAGTATTAAGCATATACGTTGGCTACCGCAGTTGATAGCATATCTACAAACTCATAAAAGATCGGATCAAAAATAAGTCAAAGGCCTTCTATTTACATAGCAAATTATGATACAGGAAGACTGGGCGATACAATTGATATACTAGCTAGTTTAACCCAGATAATAAAGTGAGAAATAAACAATCTGTGTGAGGTCTGACATATTACTTTTAATCATACTGTGTGGCTACACAAGGCGGTTACGTGTTAATAACAATATCTTGAAACTGTATTTTACTTTTAAGAATATTTTAAAGGTAGTTTTATTTTCCAAATTGTTGATTTAATTTGCTTATCCGTGGCCATTAATACATTGTTTTCATTTTACTGTAAACTATGCGGGGTGGAAAGGATGATAGAGTTTCGGAAGTTTACAAACCCTATATGTAGCACACCACGTTTCGATGTTTGCAATCTGTCCTCTTCTTCAGGTGAGAAGTCAATTAGTACATATACAAGTTTACGTAATAACTGTGGAAAATATCAATTGCGTTATGAGTTTTTAAATATAAAGGTGTTTACACTTATCCATAATTAATAATATATAAATTGGTAGTTACCTTACTAAAAACTAAAATAAAATGAGGAACAAATTTAACTTTAAATTTGTTAATTTATTTCAATATTACAACCATTATTAATATTCAATACCACAGTAAAGTAAAAGAAATTTGGTATTTCGAAATAAAAGATGCCTACGTTTTATTCTTATATCTAAGTAATGTTTTAGATAATTAGCTTTCCTCACAAGTTTAAGTCCTTCAAGTTTAATTCACAATATCAAATGCATGTAAGAAAGAATGAAAAATGAAGTCGTACTTTTTTAAACTGTATAGTAAAAAATGAACATAACACATCACGTAAGCAGGGTCAGGCCGACCTACATATCTATTTCTAGCTAAAGGAAAACAATGCCTTAGATAATGAACAGTATATCATACTGAGGACCAAAAAAATAAACTAATTAGCTACTTTATCCTTGTATTAATATTAAGCCACCAATGTTATTTATTGACGTAAGCCTACATTAACTTCTATTAAGGAAGCCCATTTGTTTCAATTTTAAACCTCTCCAGCCTGAAGCTCCATCACGGTAAATGTTGAATATCTGCCCTCTCCACTGTGTTCTTTAAGAGTGCCGTGAATCTACCCCAACAGTCTGTCTTGTACAGGAGATTATGTAGCATAACATTAGGAAGATAAGGCCTCATGGTACTACTTAAGAGTATTAAGTATTAAAGGGATAATATTAAGGAGTATTGGAGACATGACTCCTAGAGTACAAATTGACAACGCGTTTACGTGTTTTTATATAAATATTTTTATGTATATAATATATATATATACATATTTATATACATATATTCTGATAACATTATAAATGTGAAAATGAAAATGCTTTTGTTTGTTTGTTTTGTTTTCACACAATTATTCAATCGAGTGTACTGAAAGTTTACGTAAACATCATTGCGGTCCCTGGGATGAATAGGCCTATTCTTATTTCGAAAATCCCTCCGGAGTACGTCCCATTAGTCTTTAAAGTGGCGGAAAATCCCGTCGTGAAATATTAATTAAAAGAAAATATCTAATGTAATCAACTGTTCTGTGTCAACATAATTTACTATTTTCAATGTTTTGTTTGTTTTGACGATGGGAGGTTTGAAATGATAACAGGATTTCGGACATTTGCTATCGTTATAGGTTACAAAGGGTATAATACAACGTTTCGAGGATAGGAATGTATTTTCTTCGTCAGTTGGGGGAGGCATTAATACATGGAATGCAGGATCCGAGGGATTCAGGATACAAGTCCCGAGCACAATTCACATCCTCGGGACTTGTATGTGCAGTGACAACGCCTGGACTGGACTCCAAGCAGATTTTGGGTATGTTTGAACCCTTTTCTTTTCCTTCTTTACTTTTTTATTTTTGTTGTTGTTTTTTTATGTATTAATACATCACCCACCTGACGAAGAGCATATATTCCAATCCTCGAAACGTTGTGTTATACCTTTTGTAAGCCATGACGATGGCAAATGTCCGGAATCCTATTTTCCATTCGTTAACTTTTATAGTGAGTAAAAATATTTTAACGCCGTTTTAGTGTTCAGCGATTATGTAAGTACTCGTCTATCTTACAAAATTTCTAAAATACAAGATGGTCAGAATTTTACTCCCTTTGAAACAGTCGGCAAGAAATATGGTAGATGAAAGTTCGCTGGACTGTGCTTTTCAATTAATGTACCAAATTCCAGCTCTACATAATCTAACACACAAAAAATATTTTTGAGTTTCCTACACATAAAACCAGACATGTAAAACATGACTCCAGATTCCAGGAGTGATCATTACCGTCATATCTAAAGTGGAATCTAACTCGAAGGTACTTCGTTTTTAATATAATTAAACGTAATTGTTCACTACACTTTTATTCAATAGCTTCTTTTGTATCTTTCGTTGACACTTCAGGTCGATTATTCTCCGCCCGTGTATCCTCGGGTTGAACAGAAGCCAGGATATCTCCATCCGTTAGATCTCCAAATACCACATACTGCTACATAATTTAAGTCAACAAATTCTAAAAACTCCATTTCTTGGCCCCCGATACTTCGCTATCTTTGCTGCAATCCAGAAGAGGCGTGGGTGGGATGCATCAGCTGAGGTTTCATGTTTGAGTAACTGGTTTTTGACTACGTACTATAGAGGTTGAGAGCGTCTTGTAAAGGTTCTGTGGTAAGATTATTATTCGTTGTGTAGAGGTTAATCAGTAACAAAGATCCATCTTATGGAGGTTTTTTTCTAATCACTACCTTGTATAGAGATGTTTGCAACATTGAGTGTTACGAAAGTTCCAAGGGGATTTGAAAAACATCGTCCTCTCGAGGAACTCGTTTTATCGAGATTCGTCCTCTCGAGAAACTCGTGTTATCGAGATTCGTCCTCTCGAGGAACTCGTGTTATCGAGATTCGTCCTCTCGAGGAACTCGTTTTATCGTGATTCGTCGTCTCGAGGAACTCGTTTTATCGAGATTCGTCCTCTCGAGGAACTCGTGTTATCGAGATTCGTCCTCTCGAGAAACTCGTGTTATCGAGATTCGTCCTCTCGAGGAACTCGTTTTATCGTGATTCGTCCTCTCGAGGAACTCGTTTTATCGAGATTCGTCCTCTCGAGGAACTCGTGTTATCGAGATTCGTCCTCTCGAGGAACTCGTTTTATCGAGATTCGTCCTCTCGAGAAACTCGTGTTATCGAGATTCGTCTTCTCGAGGAACTCGTTTTATCGAGATTCGTCTTCTCGAGGAACTCGTGTTATCGAGATTCGACTTCTCGAGGAACTCGTTTTATCGAGATTCGTCTTCTCGAGGAACTCGTGTTATCGAGATTCGACTTCTCGAGGAACTCGTTTTATCGAGATTCGTCCTCTCGAGGAACTCGTGTTATCGAGATTCGACTTCTCGAGGAACTCGTTTTATCGAGATTCGTCTTCTCGAGGAACTCGTTTTATCGAGATTCGACTTCTCGAGGAACTCGTGTTATCGAGATTCGTCCTCTCGAGGAACTCGTGTTATCGAGATTCGACTTCTCGAGGAACTCGTGTTATCGAGATTCGTCCTCTCGAGGAACTCGTGTTATCGAGATTCGACTTCTCGAGGAACTCGTTTTATCGAGATTCGTCCTCTCGAGGAACTCGTGTTATCGAGATTCGACTTCTCGAGGAACTCGTTTTATCGAGATTCGACTTCTCGAGGAACTCGTGTTATCGAGATTCGACTTCTCGAGGAACTCGTGTTATCGAGATTCGACTTCTCGAGGAACTCGTGTTATCGAGATTCGACTTCTCGAGGAACTCGTTTTATCGAGATTCGTCCTCTCGAGGAACTCGTTTTATCGAGATTCGTCCTCTCGAGGAACTCGTGTTATCGAGATTCGACTTCTCGAGGAACTCGTGTTATCGAGATTCGTCCTTCTCGAGGAACTCGTGTTATCGAGATTCGTCTTCTCGAGGAACTCGTGTTATCGAGATTCGACTTCTCGAGGAACTCGTGTTATCGAGATTCGACTTCTCGAGGAACTCGTTTTATCGAGATTCGTCTTCTCGAGGAACTCGTGTTATCGAGATTCGACTTCTCGAGGAACTCGTTTTATCGAGATTCGTCTTCTCGAGGAACTCGTTTTATCGAGATTCGTCCTCTCGAGGAAACTCGTTTTATCGAGATTCGTCTTCTCGAGGAACTCGTGTTATCGAGATTCGTCTTCTCGAGGAACTCGTGTTATCGAGATTCGTCCTCTCGAGGAACTCGTGTTATCGAGATTCGTCTTCTCGAGGAACTCGTTTTATCGAGATTCGTCCTCTCGAGGAACTCGTGTTATCGAGATTCGACTTCTCGAGGAACTCGTTTTATCGAGATTCGTCCTCTCGAGGAACTCGTGTTATCGAGATTCGACTTCTCGAGGAACTCGTGTTATCGAGATTCGACTTCTCGAGGAACTCGTTTTATCGAGATTCGTCTTCTCGAGGAACTCGTTTTATCGAGATTCGTCCTCTCGAGGAACTCGTTTTATCGAGATTCGTCCTCTCGAGGAACTCGTGTTATCGAGATTCGACTTCTCGAGGAACTCGTGTTATCGAGATTCGTCCTCTCTAGGAACTCGTGTTATCGAGATTCGACCTCTCTAGGAACTCGTTTTATCTATGTTTTATACTAACATTGTTACTAACGAGGTTCAACTGTATTTTGGAATGCGTTCCTTTCTTGAGTTGTAACTCCCAGTGATCCGAGTCGAACTTTTATATACTCTGAAGTCCAAATACTACTAAGTAAAAGGTGAATTGGAGCTTAACTCAACATCCACATGGGATCAAACCTTCCCATCACGGCTGCTTTATGTGTACAAAACCAGGTCGCTCCACCGTGATTAGAGGTCGTATCCATCTTTTGTGGGCCAGCAACTCAATTATGCACCTGATGAGACAATAACAATATCTTTTTACCCATTCTGTGGACTAGGTGTCTCCGACGTCGAAAGAATTTGTTCCTCCTCGTGATCGACTTTTTGGGATCTCCTAAGACGAACATAACTCCATATTCCAGAAGTCAATTCTGTGACAGCGGCAGATCCCAGACCGTGCTCTGATAGGAAGGTGAACTGGAGCTAAACTCAACATTCATAATTGTTCAGCCCTTACCACCATAACTTGTTATGATACTGATACTGGTAAAAAATAGCCCTAAGGGAATAATTTAACTATATTAAAAAGAAAACCAAAGTTGTTATTTTAACAAATGGATTTGAAGTAACGCTACTACACAAATTATAGAGACAGGACATAATTTCTTAACCTTTAGTCCAGCATATTTTAAATTTGTAAACCGTTAAGTAAAATTATAGTGGAATTATGATATTACCAGTAACTATCTAACCTACAGGATGGATGAAATAACTAATAGAATTAAGTTTTATTTGCAACTATCCAGACGAACTACGTATTGCCATTAACTTGAAAGCTAATTACTAACAGTCCGCGACTTCGGTAAAGTTAATGTTGGTTCATTGGCTGTTAAATCTTGGTTACCTTCCATTTATGGAAAATTAAGCTAATTTAATCAATTATGGGCTTAGACAATATTATTCATATATTAATTGCCCTTCAATACAGAAAATATAAATAGATTTAAAATAGGAAATCTGTGCAATTCTGTAATCAGACTCAAAAGAAATCTGCCGAAGTTAGTAATATTTACTATATGTACATAAATAATACTTTACGGATTGATAGGTTTCTTATCCATTATAATGAAGTAATTAAATTATATATTTGTAATTAAATATAATTTAGGGAATTGACATGTTTTTTTCAAATAATTTCTAAATCGAACTTTAATTTGTGTACAAATAAAAACATGTCACTCCAAAATGGGTGCCAACTCGAAAATTTTAAATACAAACACCATCTTTTAGTTTTTTATTTCGTATTCTTGTATTATTTTTTATTAATCTAACCCTTTCAGAGATATTAAGGGGTTGAGTGTGAACCTTTTTTACGTTAAATTGATTACCTAATTAATCCATTTAGCGAAATAATGAAATTTAATTTTTTTTAAATATTGCATTCATACGTTTTTACAATATCTTACTATTTTTTAATAGTTCTTTGTAATTTAAACCCTATTTTTACTCTTTTTTGACATAAAGCGCCGTGTGGTTCAATTTATTTTTCATCATTCGTAGAAAAATGGATCAAAGTGTTATAATCGGAAGCCACAATTTGTTTAAAATTATCCAATTAAATATAAGTATTAATGTTGTTATTAAAAATAACAGAGGTAGCGTCAAGAAAACCTCAAAAAGTGCGTCATTTTACTGCAATTATTATCTAAGCAGCCTAAACTAGAACACACATTTTCCATTAACAGATTGTATTGTGAATGAAACCGCGCATTATTATATAAATCCACTTCCCAGAGTCTCCTGTTCACCGAGTCATATTAATTCTCTTATGCTACAGTTAATTCAAACTTGGTAGTGATTAAAACTTCAATCTGTGGAATTGTATCTACAGATCCCGCCACTACCACCTCCACCTCCATCTCCTCCCAGGAGGTTATCGTTCTTAATTCAGTTTATGGATTTTGTTAGACCTTTTCATAATTAAGCTGCCGTTTAATTTACAATCAGCGCTGAGGTTAAAATATCGCTTGTAATTGTAATTTATCAAAGTAATTTATTACCTGGATAAGACAAACAAAGAGATTCAAGCTTCAAGATGCTCTTACTGAATTTATTGCTTTTCATTTTTTAATTGATCTTAAATTTAAACTACCACAACACTTTATTAGTGCGCTGTTTTATTATTTATTTGATTTATAATTTGGTAAATTAAGGCTTTGGAAAAAATTGTATTGCAAAGAGTTATAGAAAATCGAAATTGAGTTTAATTTTTCATACATTACACAATAATTATACTCAATAGACATTTCCCGTATTGTCTATACTATTAAAAGAATTTCTTGATTTTCGTACTGCAATTTAATGAATACAGGTGTTTAACGAAAGCGTTCCAATACTTTCGGATTTTATTCTACACGTAAAAATAAGCAAAAAAAGTTCATACGAAGGTATGACCTAAAACCGGTGTGACAGAGTATTCTGGATGTGTAAGGTTGGGGGTAGGTGCTGCCTCCTGTTGAGATCCATGAGGAAGAATGTAGAGCACTAATCTCAGTCATGTCCCCTCGGAAGAAGGAGAAGTTAGCTCTGAACCAGCATTTCCAATCAAAGCAGACAGGGGGTGGCACACCCTTAAAAACCATTGACTCTAAGGGAACCCTACCAACTCCAACAGTCATCTCCCGCAGTAGACTATACCTATCTAACTACCCTTGCGCCCCAATATCTCGACATTTGCAGTTAGTGATGTGCCGCTCCTGGACATCTACAAGGCCCAGATTTAAGTGACACATCGGTTTTTGCTGTGCCCAGTGTGGGTTTAACAGTAAGTTGTAAACCAGCCAGAAGTGAAACCCCTGGGTTAAGTGTAACCCTTATAAAGGAACAATACTATGTAGTCGTGTCACTGTCAGAAGTCATGGACATTACCAACCTGTTACTGTCAGAGAGTTCAAGTTATACCGTAAAATTAATATTAGGGTCGATGCTGCGGAGTTCGGTGTAACAAACGCAGTGATAAGCAGCGCAATAGACGACTGGACAGAAAACAATAGAAAGCTAAGGGCGAAATTAGTGTCAGATATAACGTCCCCCAGAACGGTTGTTTTGTCCCAACCCTTTGATTGTAAGGGCGGAAGAGCGCTCTTTGTTAACGCCGCTAGTAAATGTGGCGTAAATAATTTATCGATATTTTACGTTTTTAGCTCAATTATTGCGACTGAAAGACTCTTGGCCCTCGCATTAACGTGACGTATTATTTAGATGGGACCGAAACGGGAATATCACAATTATTGCAGTTTCGAATGCTTTATTAGTAATTATTATGTGAAAGGGAAACAATAGACAATGTATGGGATGCGCGCGCAGCTTGTTGCTAAGCGACCGAGTCCTGTTTCCATGACAACCTGTACACGACCAGCTCTCGCGACTCGTGTTACTTCCTGTACCTTTGCCACATCAATCTGATGGTTGTGGTTGTCTAGATCGGTCCTATTGCTATTAACCGTGGTTCTGTACTTCTTCCCTCACCAAGCACGAGAACTTGTGAGTGTCTTTGGCATTTTATCAGAAAACTATTATAATTTAAAAAATGCTTTTAGCTATTTTAAAAGATATATAATTAAAATATGTTCTACACTATATTTTAAGTCAAATTTAAAGTTTTTTTTAAAGAACTTTTTGGAAATATGTAAAGGTTAGCTAGACTTTTAGGAGTGTGGTTTCTTTGATTACACTGATTTTTTATATATTTTTAATGCCAAATTTAGAATGTTATGTAAAATGATATTGGCAATCTTTCTTAGTGATAAATATCGCAATGTTAAATGTATAACATTCCTTTATAATTTACTCTTAAAATTTTTATTGCTGTAATTTCTTTAAATTTATAGCTTTACAGATAATTAATATTATTTGAGGCTCATCCAAAAGCTATTCCTTGTTTTTATTTTTTATTAAGTTAAATAAAGTGAACAGTAGCTTTATATTTAAATCCAAACATAATAATGCATGAAAATAAAAAAGTAGGTTACTGAAATGTGTCAGATTTACATTGCAATAAAATTATAAAAATATTTGATAACGTGAAATCCAAAGTTTTGAATGAGAAAAATGCAAACGTAGTGTGCAAAGAGAAGTACTCATCGAATTTAATTATGGAAAAAATGTTTAGAGCAAATGAATAGGTTATGTAATTATTTAGTTAGCCTTTGCTAAAATGAGATAAAATTTTACTCTTTTGAATATATATTTTTAATATATAGTCTGATTAGGAGGATTAGGATGAATATGTTAAACTAATCCTTAATATCTGTGAGTTAGTAGATAGTTTGTAATATCTACGTTTTTAATATATAGTCTGATTAGGAGGATTAGGATGAATATGTTAAACTAATCCTTAATATCTGTGAGTTAGTAGATAGTTTGTAATATCTACATTGTTAATATATAGTCTGATTAGGAAGATTAGGATGAATATGTTAAACTAATCCTTAATATCTGTGAGTTAGTAGATAGTTTGTAATATCTACGTTTTTAATATATAGTCTAATTAGGAGGATTAGGATGAATATGTTAAACTAATCCTTAATATCTGTGAGTTAGTAGATAGTTTGTAATATCTACGTTTTTTATCCAACTACGAATTAAAAAAGGAATGAAAAAATTACAATTTGAAGGTTGATTGGAAGAACTTGAAAAACGTGCCCTTTGTATTTATTGATTAAAAAAATCAATTTTAGATTGTTGTTAAACCCTACATTCTACCAGATTGACCGGTGTCATGTGAGCAAATATATGCAACTAAACAATGACTAAGAACTAAAACAGTGATGTTTAAAGGATACTTGACAGGATTTTGCCCCAATCGCAAGCTAGAATAGATTTTCGCGTTTTCGTTCTTGACTGTAAAATCGCTTCGAATTTGTAGTCAAATTTATCAGAAAAAGATAAAACTATAAAATTGTTACATTGGTTTACTTATAATTTTGTTTTAAATGGAGCTGTGCAAACGCTTTCCAAATTCACAATAAGCCTGCTCATAAAGGTGATCATGGAAATACATTGAAGCATTGAAAAGCAAATAATATGATTTAACTATCTTATCTCATGAAGATGAAATAAAATATTGAAAAATAAAAAATTGTATGTATTTTTGCTGTACTGAATATGCTTTGCTTAATTGTATCAATTTTTCACAGATTCTTTAAAATAGTCGGTATTTTTTAACCATTTTTTTTTTAAGTGGCTACTATCTCCGAATTACACAGAGAAAACAAAAAAGGGTTTTGCAATTAACGAAGGCAATGAGAATATCTCTCCACCTAGATTACTCTATAATTTGTAGTCTAGGTGTCTTTTCGGACGAAAGTATGTAAGGAGTTCATTTTAAGCTTCTCGGTCGCCGGAATATGGACTTTGCGATAATGTCAGATTCCAGACGCTGCACTAAGAGGGGGGGAGCAAAACTCGACATTCACATTGAATAAACCCTTCCCACCATAGCTATGCTGTGTATAGAGCAGGAGTTTGCTAGTAGTACGCAAGGGAAGGGGAATTTCTAAGGGTATATAGTATTGTGTGCGTGAATAAAAATATATTTTTAAATAACTATTTTTTGAATGTACAGCGGTTAAATTAATAGCATATTTCACACAGTCCAAAACTATGCTTTTATGCTGTTAAATTAAAAGTTACGATGTTGTAGTTAACACCTGTTTTGCTGTATTACAAAATAACACGTGCATTTCAGTGGTAACGTTTCGGGAAGAATAAATGAGCAATAATTTAATAAATATAAATATGGTTACCGTATATAATTTATTGTGCTCACAGTCGGTGTTTACAGTACTGCAGTGAACTCAGCTGTCACAGACGAGCAAGTGTTAACCAGTTACAAAAAAACTGTTCAGTAATAACATCTCGAAAGGATATTGGACCGTTTCCGAACACAACAATTCCACCTCCCAATGAAAGCTTCGCCCAGTGTTGCCCTTTGCTCATACTTTTTTTAATTATTATGCTGCTGAAATTCCTGAGAGTCTAGAAAATATATCTTTGCCAATGACCTTGCAATTGTGGCTTAAATAAGAGAGTCCATACAATTGAAACCAATCTCACGTGCGAACTTTATCTTACTTTTCAATCAATCAATCTTGGAGATGAAACACTTCCAGCACAATAACATATGTCTGATTATATATCAGCACGAGGTTAAATGGTCAAATATAATAGTCCACAGTAATTGGAGGTCAGTCTACAGCAAATTCATGTATTCAAAATCGTCTACAAGTCTATGTTGAATTGTTAACAGAATGAACTATAGGAGAGAGGAAGTAATGATCTTGCGTACATAAGCTCTAAAACTGCTTCCGTCTGTTTAATAAACAGTGCTTGTGGGAATATGTTGATGTACATCTAAATGTAATCTTTCGACACTTTTTGGTCAATTTTATTGTGTACAATGTACATTTAGAATTCGATGAACTCATCTTCAGGTACTTGTAGGTTAAGGTAACTTAGTAAATAAATAATTGAAACCAAATTGTCATATGTTTTTAACTACCTTGGTGGCTAAATTTAGTATTTAATTTAGTTATTAATTTATATAGTTTAAAATTCTATTGAATAATACGTATTTTTTAGAAAATCTTTGTCATTTTATTAATACGTTAGGATTAATTTTGGCACTTTCGTAAATTTCAGAATGTTCTGAAGTTGAAAATAGGTGACTTGTTGCATGTGTGTAAAATTTCAAGATTGTTTTCTATATTTGTGTATGTAAGGCCGGTGTCATTTTAATGGTCAGCATATTTTAAATTTGATGATATCTTCAATGCTTTTATTAAATCTATGTTTTTATCTATGGTTTTATTATCTTCAATGTTCATTAAATCTAAGTTTGAAGGATCGGCCGGTTTGTTCAATATAGTGGTTTTGACAATCATTGCAATGTAATTTGTATACTCCACTCTTGTTAAATTTTGAATTTTAATTTTGGTTTGTTGAATTATTTTTGTTTTTGATTATGAGGCCGAGGTTGTTAAATGAGACAATTATGGTGATTTATGACATTCCTATAGCAATACCCTTTCGGACATGAAGAGAACCTAGCCTCTGGAGAGTTTATCTCCTTTGTTTTGATCTTCCCATTTTTAATCTAGGTAACCCAATTCAGGTCCCGTAACCAATTCTTAGATCAGCATCCCCGAAACCTGCTGGTCACTTTTCTACCAATCTAGACAATATTGGAATTGTTTGTCGGTAAAACAGTATTGCTGACCTGTTGGAATGAGGGACCACCCCAGGAGGGAAAAATTTTCGATTATTGTACTGGTTAAAATTAGACATTTAAATGCGTACAAAGCGAAGATGTTTCGCGTAACTTTGAAATTAGCTGAGCATTAGCAACGATATTCGAGGTGGTGGAAAATTTCTGCAGTTTCTGGCTGTCTGTCTGTCAGTACGATGTATCTAAAAGGAACTGACCTAAAATTCTGCATGAAGCTTCATTTCTAAATAGAGAACACTGAGTCACACCATGGGATTTGGCTCAGAGTTAGCCAACATTTTTATCGTATGATCGGCGCACAATTGAACATTTAAATGGGGAAAAGACGAAGATAATTCGTTTGACTGTGTAACGGCCAGTCAATCAACGAAGCCTGTCACTCCGGAGAGTGGGCAAACATTCATTTTATCTGTCTGTACGTATGAAATCTCTAAAACTAACTGACCTGATATTCTGCACGAAGCTTCATTTCTAAATAGACAACATTGTTTCTATGGTGGTGCATGTCACTTCACGGTATTTGGCTGAGCGTTATCATACACACGTTTGTAAACAGACTGAATACATCATATGAGATTGTAACATGAGACATAGGAATGCATGTAACCAACTTATCTGGAAGACATCTTTAAAAAATTAATGTTTAGACTTTAAATTTTGCATGAACTTGTCTCTACATAGACAAGAATGATGGATCCATCGGATTGGGCTGAGCGACATTGAAGCTTATCACTCAGTAGGCTGGCACAACTTATTTTTTCCCACAGGGGATTTAAAAATCCTTTGTCTGTCTGCCTATTCGTGTGCAGGACGTTTTGAGAGTGAAATGAGAAATTGACTCAGCGAAGCTTGTTACGCGACATGTGGAGTGGCTTACCCCTACCTTGTTATACATAATTGACTCAGCGAAGCCTGTTACGCGACATGTGGAGTAGCTTACCCCTACCTTGTTATACATAATTGACTCAGCGAAGCCTGTTACGCGATATGTGGAGTAGCTTACCCCTACCTTGTTATACATAATTGACTCAGCGAAGCTTGTTACGCGACATGTGGAGTGGCTTACCCCTACCTTGTTATACATAATTGACTCAGCGAAGCCTGTTACGCGATATGTGGAGTAGCTTACCCCTACCTTGTTATACATAATTGACTCAGCGAAGCCTGTTACGCGATATGTGGAGTAGCTTACCCCTACCTTGTTATACATAATTGACACAGCGAAGCATGTTACGCGACATGTGGAGTAGCTTACCCCTACCTTGTTATACATAATTGACTCAGCGAAGCCTGTTACGCGACATGTGGAGTAGCTTACCCCTACCTTGTTATACATAATTGACTCAGCGAAGCCTGTTACGTGATATGTGGAGTAGCTTACCCCTACCTTGTTATACATAATTGACTCAGCGAAGCCTGTTACGCGATATGTGAAGTAGCTTACCCCTACCTTGTTATACATAATTGACTCAGCGAAGCCTGTTACGCGACATGTGGAGTGGCTTACCCCTACCTTGTTATACATAATTGACTCAGCGAAGCCTGTTACGCGATATGTGGAGTAGCTTACCCCTACCTTGTTATACATAATTGACTCAGCGAAGCCTGTTACGCGACATGTGGAGTAGCTTACCCCTACCTTGTTATACATAATTGACTCAGCGAAGCCTGTTACGCGATATGTGGAGTAGCTTACCCCTACCTTGTTATACATAATTGACTCAGCGAAGCTTGTTACGCGACATGTGGAGTGGCTTACCCCTACCTTGTTATACATAATTGACTCAGCGAAGCCTGTTACGCGATATGTGGAGTAGCTTACCCCTACCTTGTTATACATAATTGACACAGCGAAGCATGTTACGCGACATGTGGAGTAGCTTACCCCTACCTTGTTATACATAATTGACTCAGCGAAGCCTGTTACGCGACATGTGGAGTAGCTTACCCCTACCTTGTTATACATAATTGACTCAGCGAAGCCTGTTACGTGATATGTGGAGTAGCTTACCCCTACCTTGTTATACATAATTGACTCAGCGAAGCCTGTTACGCGATATGTGAAGTAGCTTACCCCTACCTTGTTATACATAATTGACTCAGCGAAGCCTGTTACGCGACATGTGGAGTGGCTTACCCCTACCTTGTTATACATAATTGACTCAGCGAAGCCTGTTACGCGATATGTGGAGTAGCTTACCCCTACCTTGTTATACATAATTGACTCAGCGAAGCCTGTTACGCGACATGTGGAGTAGCTTACCCCTACCTTGTTATACATAATTGACTCAGCGAAGCCTGTTACGCGACATGTGGAGTAGCTTACCCCTACCTTGTTATACATAATTGACTCAGCGAAGCCTGTTACGCGATATGTGGAGTGGCTTACCCCTACCTTGTTATACATAATTGACTCAGCGAAGCCTGTTACGCGACATGTGGAGTAGCTTACCCCTACCTTGTTATACATAATTGACTCAGCGAAGCCTGTTACTTTACGCGATATGTGGAGTGGCTTACCCCTACCTTGTTATACATAATTTGACTCAGCGAAGCCTGTTTACGCGATATGTGGAGTGGCTTACCCCTACCTTGTTATACATAATTGACTCAGCGAAGCCTGTTTACGCGATATGTGGAGTAGCTTACCCCTACCTTGTTATACATAAATTGACTCAGCGAAGCCTGTTACGCGATATGTGGAGTAGCTTACCCCTACCTTGTTATACATAATTGGACTCAGCGAAGCCTGTTACGCGACATGTGGAGTAGCTTTACCCTACCTTGTTTTGTTATACATAATTGACTCAGCGAAGCCTGTTTACGCGACATGTGGAGTAGCCTACCCCTACCTTGTTATAACATAATTGACTCAGCGAAGCCTGTTACGCGACATGTGGAGTAGCTTACCCCCTTGCGAAGCGACACCCCTACCTTGTTATACATAATTGACTCAGCGAAAGCCTGTTACGCGACATGTGGAGTGGCTTACCCCTACCTTGTTATACATAATTGACTCAGCGAAGCCTGTTACGCGACATGTGGAGTGGCTTACCCCTACCTTGTTTATACATAATTGACTCAGCGAAGCCTGTTACGACGAGCGGGGCGCGACATGTGGAGTAGCTTACCCCTACCTTGTTATACATAATTGAACTCAGCGAAGCCTGTTACGCGACCATGTGGAGTAGCTTACCCCCTACCTTGTTATACTTAATTGACTCAGCGAAGCCTGTTACGCGACATGTGGAGTAGCTTACCCCTACCTTGTTATACATGAACTTGACTCAGCGAAGCCTGTTACGCGGACATGTGGAGTAGCTTACCCCTACCTTGTTATACATAATTGACTCAGCGAAGCCTGTTACGCGACATGTGGAGTAGCTTACCCCTACCTTGTTATACATAATTGACTCAGCGAAGCCCTGTTACGCGATATGTGGAGTGGCTTTACCCCTACCTTGTTATACATAATTGACTCAGCGAAGCCTGTTACGCGACATGTGGAGTAGCTTACGCCCTACCTTGTTATACATAATTGACTCAGCGAAGCCTGTTACGCGATATGTGGATGGCTTACCCCTACCTTGTTATACATAATTGACTCAGCGAAGCCTGTTTGACGACGCGATATGTGGAGTGGCTCTTACCCCTACCCCTTGTTATACATAATTGACTCAGCGAAGCCTGTTTACGCGATATGTGGGAGTAGCTTACCCCTACCTTGTTATACATAATTGACTCAGCGAAGCCTGTTACGCGATATGTGGAGTAGCTTACCCCTACCTTGTTATACATTAATTGACTCAGCGAAGCCTGTTTACGCGACATGTGGAGTAGCTTACCCCTACCCTTGTTATACATAATTGACTCAGCGAAGCCTGTTACGCGACATGTGGAGTAGCCTACCCCTACCTTGTTATACATAATTGGACTCAGCGAAGCCTGTTACGCGACATGTGGAGTAGCTTACCCCTACCTTGTTATACATAATTGACTCAGCGAAGCCTGTTACGACGCGACATGTGGAGTGGCTTACCCCTACCTTGTTATACATAATTGACTCAGCGAAGCCTGTTACGCGACATGATGGAGTGGCTACCCCTTCCTTGTTATACATAATTGACTCAGCGGAAAAAAAAATAAGCCTGTTACGCGACATGTGGAGTAGCTTACCCCTACCTTGTTATACATAATTGACTCAGCGAAGCCTGTTACGCGCCGACATGTGGAGTAGCTTACCCCTACCATTGTTATACATAATTGACTCAGCGAAGCCTGTTACGCGCGACATGTGGAGTAGCTTACCCCTACCTTGTTTATACATAATTGACTCAGCGAAGCCTGTTACGTTTACGCGACATGTGGAGTGGCTTACCCCTACCTTGTTATACATAATTGACTCAGCGACGCCTGTTACGCGACATGTGGAGTGGCTTAACCCCCTACCTTGTTATACATAATTGACTCAGCGAAGCCTGTTACGCGATATGTGGAGTGGCTTACCCCTACCTTGTTATACATAATTGACTCAGCGAAGCCTGTTACGCGATATGTGGAGTAGCTTACTCCTACCTTGTTATACATAATTGACTCAGCGAAGCCTGTTACGCGATATGTGGAGTAGCTTACCCCTACCTTGTTATACATAATTGACTCAGCGAAGCCTGTTACGCGATATGTGGAGTAGCTTACCCCTACCTTGTTATACATAATTGACTCAGCGAAGCCTGTTACGCGATATGGAGTAGCTTACCCCTACCTTGTTATACATAATTGACTTCTACGATCCTTTTATAGAGTAGCAGAACGAAATGTAGCTAGAATTAAGGAATATCTTGTCGAAGTTTATTTATCTATTTTGATACATCTAAGTATATAATCTAAATCAAGGTTTCATAAAAATATTCCAATTTCTATATACGTTACATTGTACCATAAAGTACATACGGTTTTGCTAGTATTAGGTCTTAGAAAATGCTTTTAATCTTATATGAAACCTTGCTTGCACAACTGAAGAAACTGCATTATATTTTATAGACACTAAATTTTGGGCTAGAAGATTAAAAATGTAATGTCAGATGTAAATAAATTATATTATTAATACAGTCGAACATCGATAAGACGAATTTCAAGAACTACGGAAAAAATTTGTCTTATCGAGATATTCTTAATAAAGAGATTTATTTTATCAAGGTTTAATACTGCCGTTATTCGTGTTATAGAGGTTTCACCTTGCGCTGAGATAACCTCTATAAAACGAAGATATTTGTGGCCACTCTCCGTGATACAATCATCGTAACGTAACTGAGGATATTTTTCAATGTTGCCCTAGGTCACAGACTGCAACAAATTTAAAAATTACAGTATCCATGTATGTATGAAATCACTGTAAATATGTTTTTATAAAATTGTACATAAAAGATCAATATTTCACAAAAAGAATTGTAATCAAGTCTTGAAAAAGTCATCAATTTGTATTGCTTGCCTACATGAATGGTTGCCATATCCAAAGTGGAATCTAACTCGAAGGTACTTCGTTTCAATATAATTAAACATACTTGTTCACTACACTTTCATTTAAGCATATTTTCTCCATGAAAAACATTTTAGTACATCAATAGCTTCTTTTGTATCTTTCTTTGACAGTTCAGTCGATCCGTGCATCCTCCTAATCATCTTCAGCTGCTTCATCTTCTTGAGGATTTGAGGATTGAACAGAAGACAGGATATCCTCATCCGTTAGATCTCCAAATACCACATAGCCTACTGCTACACCATTGAAGTCAACAAATTGTACAAACTTCATTTCTTGGCCCCCGATACTTCGCTATAGTTTGCTCCAATCCAGAATAGGCACGGGTGGGATACATCAGCTGAGATTTCGTGTCGAGACACGCGTTTGAGTAACTGTTTTTTGACTACGTACTCTAGAGGTCGAGATCGTAAAATATTCGTCCTGTAGAGGTTCTGTGGTATGGTTATTCGTTGTATAGAGGTTAATCAGTCACAAAAAAACCATCTTATGGAGGTTTGTTTCTAATGACTACCTTGTATAGAGATGATTTTAACATTGAATGTTACGAAAGTTTCAAGGTGATTTGAAAAAATTCGTCCTCTCGAGGAACTCGTTTTATCTACGTTTTATACTAACATTGTTACTAACGAGGTTCAACTGTATTTTGGGATGCGTTCCTTTCTTGAGTTGTAACTCCCAGTGATCCGAGTCGAACTTTTATACACCCTGAAGTCCAAATACTACTAAGTAAAAGGTGAATTGGAGCTTAACTCAATATTCACATGGGATCAAACCTTCCCATCACGGCTGCTTTGTGTGTAGAAAACTAGGGCGCCACACCGTGGTTAGAGGTCATATCCATCGTTTGTGGGTCAGCAACTCAATTATGCACCTGTTGAGACAATAACAATATCTCTTTACCTATCCTGTGGTCTAGGTGTCTCCGACGTCGAAAGAATTGTTGAGCCTCCTCGTGACCGACTTTTTTGGATCTCCTAAGACGAACATGACTCCATATTCCAGGAGTCAAGTCTGTGACAGCGTCAGATCCCAGACGCTGCACTAAGAGAAATGTGAACTGGAGCTTCACTCAACATTCCCATGGGATCAACCCTTCGCACCGTAGCTACTTATGACTGCAATGTAAATTAGAAAAAGGTTCAATAAATATGTTGTCAATAATTTACTATTTCAAGTCTAAAAGAATTCTAGATGTTGCATTTGCGCAAGTTCGACCTTAGCGAATGTCGATGGTTTCTCTCCTGAGTGATGGAACCTACATCAAGCTGAGACTATAATTAAGTTCGTCAACTTTGCATTATTATAAACAAGGGGAAGATATTGCACGCCGAGTTAATTAAGGTGAAGGAAAAAGCTGTAGAAAACGCAGTCCATTATAAAGGTTTGATTGTCAACGTCGCAAAAACCTGTGACAAATGACAGAAGGTCTGAACTGCCTGAATAATGCATTAAGTTACTCCCGTTCGTTTGGGGAGTAAATTGTGTATGCACAGATTATACGGGGTTCCATCAATATTTATTCGGTCGTCTTTGCAATTCTTCCGGATAAAATGTACTTGGTTATCGTATTATCCTTTCAAAATTTTCTTTCTTGACTTTTATTTTTTTATAATTAAAAACTAAATTAAAGAAATAAGATTTTCAAGACTTTCATTCTTGTGCTTTCAATATCTTAAACAGGGTGTCTCGTAACTCTCTGGACAAAGGTATACCACGTTATTGCTCAGGTCAAGACAAACATATTTCACCATATGAACGTGGGTCTTTGATGCTTAGTTTCTCATCTGTCTGTCTGTATGTGTTTTTTAATAAAAGGATTAATATCTTTAAAAGTAATAAATGAAATTACACCAGATTTGACTAAAATGTTTTAATAACAAGACCACTTACTGAACAGAATATCATGAAATTATCTTTAGTATTTTCAAAATGGCGGCCTTTAAGAATTTTAAACTTTGAATATATTAAAACTAGCATTTTTTCAATTATTGCAAAAGTAACAGTTTTTAAAGGGTTTTATAACAAATCTAATGACACAAAAATTATTTAAATCTACTAATAAATAACTGATGTAGAGCAGATTTGCTGTGACAAGACAACACATTGGGGTTCTCAGCGAAGAGCCAACAATACAAAAACTGAATAAACGGCAGCTCTCAATGTGGGCCATGTCTTGTCATTGTCCTTTTAATGTCATGATATTAATTCAGTAAGTGGCCTTGTTACTATAAACATTTGATCCAAATTTAGTATAATTTAATTTATTATTTTTTATGATATTATTATAATAAACGCATACATACAGACAGATGGGAAACTAAACATCGGAGACCCATGTTCATACGGTGAAATATGTTTGTCTTGATCTGAGCAAGAACGTGTCATACCTTTGTCAAGAAAGTTACGGGACACCCTGTAGAATAAATTTTAATATTTGATGGTGTAAAAAATAATCGTTATGAACGTTACTTATTGGTTATGAGGCTGATGTAAACGCCCACTTCCGGTATAAGTGTGGTGATTTCCCTTTGACGAAATTGGCACGTCACGGCCGCGATGCGAAATCTTGCGAGTTATGTTCGTAAGTATTAATTCTGCGTATGATAATTAGTGGGTTGTCTGTCTGTCTGTCTGTCAGTCTGTCTGTCTGTCAGTCTGTCTGTCTGTCTGTCAGTCTGTCTGTCCGCACGATATCTTGGACACGAACTGACCTATAGACTTGAAACTGTGCACAGAGCTCCATTTCCGTATGGGGAACATTGAGGTCGATGATGTTGTATGTTTCTCTATAGGACTTGGCTGAGCGTTAGTGAATACTTTATAATGAAGCTTCATGTATACTTTCAACTCTATTATAGCTCACTTCGTTTTCTATATGCGATGGAAAGACATACATAACGAATTCTTTCAACCCTCAGCCAAAAGCTAGGTAGGCATAAAGTAATTAAAATTGCTAATATTATTTGTGTTAATCAATACAGTTTGTGAGATACGATTACAGTTTAGACATCTATTTGATGTGTATTAGATAAAATCAATAATACATTAAATATTCAGTAGCCAACTAAAATATGTTTTATTTCATCCTCGATTCAAGATATTCTCCCGAGCCCTAGTCAATACATTCAATAGTAAATATAACAACTGTTACTACGTTACACACAGTGTGAGCTAACACTAGAAACTAGTGAGTGGTAAGCGCTAATGAGCCCAGTTTACCAATAACACGAGACAAAGCTCTGTCTGCAAGTATAATGAGATCTATTACCATAATGTGGAATGAATGTGACTTGCGCTGTTTAGTGTTTCATGTCTAGATTCCAACACACAGTGTGAGCTAACAATACAAACTAGTGAGTGGTAAGCGCTAATGAGCCCAGTTTACCAATAACACGAGACAAAGCTCTGTCTGCAAGTATAATGAGATCTATTACCATAATGTGGAATGAATGTGACTTGCGCTGTTTAGTGTTTCATGTCTAGATTCCAACACACAGTGTGCGCTAACACTAGAAACTAGTGAGTGGTAAGCGCTAATGAGCCCAGTTTACCAATAACACGAGACAAAGCTCTGTCTGCAAGTATAATGAGATCTATTACCATAATGTGGAATGAATGTGACTTGGGCTGTTTAGTGTTTCATGTCTAGATTCCAACACACAGTGTGAGCTAACACTAGAAACTAGTGAGTGGTAAGCGCTAATGAGCCCAGTTTACCAATAACACGAGACAAAGCTCTGTCTGCAAGTATAATGAGATCTATTACCATAATGTGGAATGAATGTGACTTGCGCTGTTTAGTGTTTCATGTCTAGATTCCAACACACAGTGTGCGCTAACACTAGAAACTAGTGAGTGGTAAGCGCTAATGAGCCCAGTTTACCAATAACACGAGACAAAGCTCTGTCTGCAAGTATAATGAGATCTATTACCATAATGTGGAATGAATGTGACTTGGGCTGTTTAGTGTTTCATGTCTAGATTCCAACACACAGTGTGAGCTAACACTAGAAACTAGTGAGTGGTAAGCGCTAATGAGCCCAGTTTACCAATAACACGAGACAAAGCTCTGTCTGCAAGTATAATGAGATCTATTACCATAATGTGGAATGAATGTGACTTGGGCTGTTTAGTGTTTCATGTCTAGATTCCAACACACAGTGTGAGCTAACACTAGAAACTAGTGAGTGGTAAGCGCTAATGAGCCCAGTTTACCAATAACACGAGACAAAGCTCTGTCTGCAAGTATAATGAGATCTATGACCATAATGTGGAATGAATGTGACTTGCGCTGTTTAGTGTTTCATGTCTAGATTCCAACACACAGTGTGAGCTAACACTAGAAACTAGTGAGTGGTAAGCGCTAATGAGCCCAGTTTACCAATAACACGAGACAAAGCTCTGTCTGCAAGTATAATGAGATCTATTACCATAATGTGGAATGAATGTGACTTGGGCTGTTTAGTGTTTCATGTCTAGATTCCAACACACAGTGTGAGCTAACACTAGAAACTAGTGAGTGGTAAGCGCTAATGAGCCCAGTTTACCAATAACACGAGACAAAGCTCTGTCTGCAAGTATAATGAGATCTATTACCATAATGTGGAATGAATGTGACTTGCGCTGTTTAGTGTTTCATGTCTAGATTCCAAAACACAGTGTGAGCTAACACTAGAAACTAGTGAGTGGTAAGCGCTAATGAGCCCAGTTTACCAATAACACGAGACAAAGCTCTGTCTGCAAGTATAATGAGATCTATGACCATAATGTGGAATGAATGTGACTTGCGCTGTTTAGTGTTTCATGTCTAGATTCCAACACACAGTGTGAGCTAACACTAGAAACTAGTGAGTGGTTAGCGCTAATGAGCCCTGTTTACCAATAACACGAGACAAAGCTCTGTCTGCAAGTATAATGAGATCTATTACCATAATGTGGAATGAATGTGACTTGCGCTGTTTAGTGTTTCATGTCTAGATTCCAACACACAGTAAGCTAACACTAGAAACTAGTGAGTGGTAAGCGCTAATGAGCCCAGTTTACCAATAACACGAGACAAAGCTCTGTCTGCAAGTATAATGAGATCTATGACCATAATGTGGAATGAATGTGACTTGCGCTGTTTAGTGTTTCATGTCTAGATTCCAACACACAGTGTGAGCTAACACTAGAAACTAGTGAGTGGTTAGCGCTAATGAGCCCTGTTTACCAATAACACGAGACAAAGCTCTGTCTGCAAGTATAATGAGATCTATTACCATAATGTGGAATGAATGTGACTTGCGCTGTTTAGTGTTTCATGTCTAGATTCCAACACACAGTAAGCTAACACTAGAAACTAGTGAGTGGTAAGCGCTAATGAGCCCAGTTTACCAATAACACGAGACAAAGCTCTGTCTGCAAGTATAATGAGATCTATGACCATAATGTGGAATGAATGTGACTTGCGCTGTTTAGTGTTTCATGTCTAGATTCCAACACACAGTGTGAGCTAACACTAGAAACTAGTGAGTGGTTAGCGCTAATGAGCCCTGTTTACCAATAACACGAGACAAAGCTCTGTCTGCAAGTATAATGAGATCTATTACCATAATGTGGAATGAATGTGACTTGCGCTGTTTAGTGTTTCATGTCTAGATTCCAACACACAGTAAGCTAACACTAGAAACTAATGAGTGGTAAGCGCTAATGAGCCCTGTTTACCAATAACACGAGACAAAGCTCTGTCTGCAAGTATAATGAGATCTATTACCATAATGTGGAATGAATGTGACTTGCGCTGTTTAGTGTTTCATGTCTAGATTCCAACACACAGTAAGCTAACACTAGAAACTAGTGAGTGGTAAGCGCTAATGAGCCCAGTTTACCAATAACACGAGACAAAGCTCTGTCTGCAAGTATAATGAGATCTATTACCATAATGTGGAATGAATGTGACTTGCGCTGTTTAGTGTTTCATGTCTAGATTCTAATCTCTATTCTGTTAACGTCTTGTCTAAAATCAGATTTGAGGGGTCATTCATGAAAATTATTGCCCATATAGAAACTAAACCTTGCACAATTTCCAGTAAACAGGTCAGTTCTTCCCAAAGATATTAAGAGGACAGGCTGTTTTATGTCTAGATTCAAATACCTATTCTGGTATAGCGAATGCTCGGTTGTTTTCTTCAAAAATCAGACTGAAGATACATTAACGGGTTCGGGGACAAGTTCATGCAAAGCAACTCTGTAATCGCTGATACGTCAAAATTGTTTTCAAAAATTAGAAAACTAACCTTTACACCCTACAAGGTGTATATTTACATGGTTATAAATGTCTAAAAGTTTGAACTTGTTAGGACGATTTTGCTGTGTGTTATAAACCTACTGACGAACTTGTTAACAATAACTAGTTATTGATTGTGTAGTCTATATTGTTAAAAAAGCAGAGAACAACATAGCACAAAAGGTAAACGACACTATATTTGAATGAAATATTTCATTGTATTTCCAATCTATTTACAGCTTATTTTGACCGATATTAATTCCTCTTTTGTCATAATCAGTTACGAATCGCTGTATTTTTCTCATTTATTTATACTTATAAGTATTTTATACAGTTCCAAACTGAATGTGGTCACCGTCATGAAACCTTAAAGGACCTTTAGGCTCGCTTCTGGAGGATCAGGATATTCAGGATGGGTAACATTGTGGGGTAAGGACCGCCTCCTGTAGAAACCCAGAAGAAAGATTTCGAACACTTATTCATGTCATATTGTTAAAGGTGAAAGCTACCTCTATCTCTGCCTCTCCAGTCAAAGGTGGCAGGGGACTGCACTCCCTCAAGTCCAGGATAGTAACAGCCTTTAACCCTAAGGGAGCTCCAGCCACTCAATCATCCTCCGTGACATTAGCCTAGACCAGACCTATCGATCCACCTTCTCCCCCGATCCATAGCGTTTCCCAGGTGTAAATGACACATTAGTTTTTTCTGTACCCAGTAGGAAAGAATAGAATCATCCAGAAGTGAAACCTTTCGTCTAGGGGAGGGGATAAAACTTTAGAGAGCAAAGTTACTGTGGGTAATCCGGAAATACTTGTTTATATTATTAAGATACTGCTTGTTGAGATCTAAATACAGGCTCTACCAATAGTAAGTGAGAAGGAGGCAATAATGACTATCTTGATTCATTGTTCTCTATTTTTCGAACGTTGAGCTGACGTTTGAGCTGACGCTGAATGTAGCCGAATAAAATCTGAAATTGTAAAATGTATTACTTACTTTAAATAAAGCACGTTGTCTAAAAGCCCCCCTCCCCTCTTATGAACTTTTAAACAGAAATATGTTGACCAATACACTTGGGAAGATTGTTATGGTATTTTAGTTTTGGGAAGCTAATGGTTTTGGAGACATATTAGATTTTCATCTTCCAACCTACGTTTTAAAATAAAAAACAACAATTTTGTTCAAGCATTCACTTTGAGTTTAAAGATAAAGGTGAGATTTTAATTGTTTTACTTTATTTTTAACACTATTAAATAATAAAAACTTAATTCTTAACTCACTGATGCGCTTGGTTTCTAACACGTGCAATCAAACCTTCACTCTCGTCTAGTAAAAATTCACTTCTTTGTAAACTAACCAGACTTAAAATAGTGAATAACTGCCGGTAAACAGATACGAGTTAAACGGAGTTCTCTACAAAGTATCACAACTTTACGACGTTCAGTGTAACAAATGTTTACACTAGCTTCTAGTATATAAAGTACTTAATCAACTTGTAATTAAAGGCACGTGCTGGTCCCTAACGGGCATTAAATATGTTGATTATTACCGACCTTAACCGTGACTAATTTATTGCTGAGAGTTTCTTGCTGGAATAATCAACTTGTAATTAAAGGCACATGCTGGTCCCTAACGGGCATTAAATATGTTGATTATTACCGACCTTAACCGTGACTAATTTATTGCTGAGAGTTTCTTGCTGGAATAATCAACTTGTAATTAAAGGCACGTGCTGGTCCCTAACGGGCATTAAATATGTTGATTATTACCGACCTTAACCGTGACTAATTTATTGCTGAGAGTTTCTTGCTGGAATAATCAACTTGTAATTAAAGGCACGTGCTGGTCCCTAACGGGCATTAAATATGTTGATTATTACCGACCTTAACCGTGACTAATTTATTGCTGAGAGTTTGTTGCTGGAATAATCAACTTGTAATTAAAGGCACGTGCTGGTCCCTAACGGGCATTAAATATGTTGATTATTACCGACCTTAACCGTGACTAATTTATTGCTGAGAGTTTGTTGCTGGAATAATCAACTTGTAATTAAAGGCACGTGCTGGTCCCTAACGGGCATTAAATATGTTGATTATTACCGACCTTAACAGTGACTAATTTATTGCTGAGAGTTTCTTGCTGGAATAATCAACTTGTAATTAAAGGCACGTGCTGGTCCCTAACGGGCATTAAATATGTTGATTATTACCGACCTTAACAGTGACTAATTTATTGCTGAGAGTTTGTTGCTGGAATAATCAACTTGTAATTAAAGGCACGTGCTGGTCCCTAACGGGCATTAAATATGTTGGTTATTACCGACCTTAACAGTGACTAATTTATTGCTGAGAGTTTGTTGCTGGAATAATTAAGTTGCCCGTCAGACAAAGCAACATAAAGGAAGTTTTCCTTATCGACCGAGAATCAATCAACCGAGCGTTTCCCTTGATTGGGACCTCAACTCAATCAATTTCAGCCTTTCAGCAGTCGCTCCCTGGCGTGACAATGAGTTAATCGTTAATTGTTTTCACCTTCACATCTGTTTACACAAATTACAAGTTTTACTTCTACTATTATTATATATACTGTATCTAGGGATTTCGGTTTCAATTGAAATATCAGAAATCAGAATATTGTTACTTACAAGAAATACAATGGCTTCAATTTTACAATAAGATGGATTGAATTCTTGATTTACAGTTTCAAAGCGAAGAACTCTTGAATCGTGTAGACGCTTCAGGGTCTCTGGTAGTGAATTGGTGAATTTCTGTCCTGCATAAGATAATTTTTTGTGTATTTAGTAGTATAATAAGGAGGAAGTTAATAGTCAGCAGCTCTTCGAGTGTTGTATGCATGGATATCGCCACCTCTTAACAAAACAAGTTGATCAATTGCATAACCACTGCATGAATGTACAGATAGTTGACTGCATGAATGTACAGATAGTTGACTGCATGACTATCAAGATTTAGAGAATGTTGTAAGCCCCTCTAGGTATACCAGGTGTACCAAAAGTCACATCTCCTCTATCAACTTTTGAACACAAAACATCAACTAACACCCTTGAGGGAATTGTTTGAGACTAAACCTCGTGGTTTTGTGTATATTTCAGAACCTAAACTTCCAATCCTAAAGGGTTGGGGAGGTTAGTTAACAAAACCTTGTGAAAGAAGAACAATGCCGCAAAAAACAAGAGGAATCTCAATCCGGTTCAAAATGGCAGCTTGTCAAATGTTGTAATTTAAAAAATAAAAATATGTATACGTTTGTTTTTATAATTTAGTAATGTTAAATAAAGTAAAAAAATTAAAATCTCAACTAAATCATTAAAATCAAAGTGAATGCTCCAACACAATTATTATTTTTTTTTTATTAAAACTTCGAAAGGCCACATTACAAACAGAGTTTGACATTAACATTTTAGAGTTTGAAGTTGAAACTCTCACATATCCCAAAAAGCATTATTCCTACCGTAGTTTTACTGGTTTTTGTATCACTGTACTATGGCAAATGTCCGAGAAAGTCATGTTTCCTCCACACTGTCTTTGCTGCCAGCCCTCGAATCCATTTTATTCTACGAACCACGTAGACTCCAGAGCTAAGTTTCTTACTTACTACGTCAACATGAGCTGTCGAGGAAAGATCACCATCTATTGTTAAGCCCAGAAATTTAGTTTGCCGTAATAAATAACATAAACACTGTCTAGTTAGGAAATATTGTACTAATGTAATATAAAACAGTTACCCCAAACCGTATGTCGCATAACATGCTTCCCTGAGGTTACATGGAAAATGATATGTCTGCAGCTCATTTCAGAGACAAGCTGACATACATTCATACAAAAATGCTTGGAAACATCTCGTGATAGACGAAAGAGAAATGTATAATGGAAATGCGTGTTAGACTCCAATGGCACTCAACCATACTCCATGTTTAGACAAGTATACAGCTCATTTCAGAGATAAGCTGACATACATCCATACAAAAATGCTTGGAAACATCTCGTGATAGACGAAAGAGAAATTGTATTATCGAACTGCGTGTTAGACTCCAATGGCACTCAACCATACTCCATGTTTAGACAAGTCTACAGCTCATTTCAGAGATAAGCTGACATACATCCATACAAAAATGCTTGGAAACATCTCGTGATAGACGAAAGAAAAATTGTATAATGGAACTGCGTGTTAGACTCCAATGGCACTCATCCATACTCCATGTTTAGACAAGTCTACAGCTCATTTCAGAGATAAGCTGACATACATCCATACAAAAATGCTTGTAAACATCTCGTGATAGACAAAAGAGAAATTGTATAATGGAACTGCGTGTTAGACTTCAATGGCACTCAACCATATCCCATGGCGAGACAAGTCTGCAGCTCATTTCAGAGACAAGCTGACATACATCCATACAAAAATGCTTGTAAACATCTCGTGATAGACGAAAGAGAAATTGTATTATCGAACTGCGTGTTAAACTTCAATGGCACTCAACCATACTCCATGGTTAGACATGCACCGTCACAGAACTCATTATTATCTCTATATGGAAATGAAGGTTTATGCAAAATTTAAATCTACATATGAAACTTTTCTCGTTATTTCTTTCCAAGTTCACAATTTTTCATTACGTTAGGTTTCATAGCAGAAAAAGTTTAATAATAAAGGTTCCTGTGTGCTAGGAGGGGTACTGCTACACAACACAAGAGTGCGCTGAAATCAAATATTGTCGGCGATTTAATATTTATTTTCCTCGCTATTATTTCTTTTACTTTACAGAGAAAAGTTACATCTTCAAATCGTATGAGATTGGACTCACTTTGCTTACAAGTTTATTTATTCTCATATTTTCTCGCTTCCATCATGGTTACCTGTAAGGCTGATGTAAAACTATTAGCTAAGGCTCAGCCAAATTCTATGGAGTGACATGTACCATCATTTAACACACTGTTTCCAATGCGGAAATGAAACTTCAAGAAAACTTCGTATCTGACATATCGTTCGTACAGATATCCAGACGGGTAGATATTATATTGTTTATATCTCCTCTAGTGATATGCTTAGCTAACGCTCAGCCAAATTCTATGGAGTGACATGTACCATCATTTAACACACTGTTTCCAATGCGGAAATGAAACTTCAAGAAAACTTCGTATCTGACATATCGTTCGTACAGATATCCAGACGGGCAGATATTATATTTTTTATATCTCCTCGAGTGATATGCTTAGCTAACGCTCAGCCAATAATATAAGGACGGAAAATTATTTTCATAATAATAACAGTATTTATAAGACATTTAAAACCATTATAAATATGTGTTAATACAATTTAAATGTTTTATTAACATCATTCACTACAGATTTTTAAGTACTCAAAAATGTGTTCTTCTATTTTTTTAATTGAAACATTTCAACTGATGTTTCAACGATTTCGCTGTAATAGTTATTTCATCATTTTCATAAATGTTTATTCAAACAGGAAAACAAAATATTGCGTTTCTAATACAAAAACTAGTATTAATGGTGTTTATTCAAAAATGCACTCTAAAGTAGAAACAAAACAACAACATACAGTACATTGACATAATAAAAGATGAAATGTCGTAAAAATATAAATAACAAACGATGAATCGTCACCGATGACAAATATTTCCAATGTGACTTGCAGTGCTTTCTACTATTTGTTGCAATATCGCCAACGACAGTTGTGGCGACTCATCGTTTGTTATTTATTGGTTATATTTCCGATCAGTATTAATACTGATAGTTTAAAATCTATCCTCTTCGTCAGTGCGGGAGGTATTAATACTTACAGGAGAGATTTCAATTCTCAAAACGTTGTGTTATTTCTTTTGTAACAGACAAATGTCAGAAATTGTTATTCTGTTAAACCTTCCATCGTCAATAACAAACTTTAAACAAAGAGTACCTAAATTGGTTTCTAAATAGTCCATTCAGCTCAGTCGGAAGAATTACGTAGTTATTGTGAGAACATTAATATTAATAATTTATTACTTCCAAACTGCTTGAGATACAAAAACATTGTCCATGACAAAAATGTCAGGAAATTTTTATATACATTCCAAAACAACTTTTTAATTTTGTCTAGGTCCATAAATAACCAAGTTATAGTATACTTCGTGCATAGACCACTGTTTAAAAATCGTACAAATAACAAAAATTGACCTGATCGTTATAAACCTCCTCCCACGTTTTGCTGTACAATGCATACCGGTTGTCTTAAAAGTCCCACCAACCCCCCTAAATTAACTGTCTTATGAAAAGAGATGTAGTTATTTATTTTTGAGGGTGTTTATACGACCAAATAGAGTTTTGAAAACTATGACGTATGAAAACTTTTGACTCCTCCCCCTCCCCACCAAAATGGGGTATTTTGGGGGTAAGTAAAAACTTTTAAATAGAAAACCCTAGCAAGTGCCACCTTATTTTAAAGGTATTATAAAAAAGTATGGCGCTAACATTCCTATTCCTAATTTCCCATGTCTCGAAACCTACAATTAAAAAAAAGTAAATACAAATACTGATATTTATATTTCGTGTAATGTTGCTGTAACGTAATTTTACAGACTACGATGGCAAATGTGCGAAATTTCATGTAAACGATAACAGACTTTTACAATATGTACTTCTGTAAAAATGTAATGTCTGTAAATGTGTACCTATAGGTTAGTGATATTTTTATTAATTTATAAAAAATTAAATTAGGTTAAATATAATATAAGAAAATTACATACATTTAATCATTTTTTAATTTTATTTCACGAGCATTATTTACAAATTCCATATCCCTCTCTACAATAAATGTTCCAAGTTTGTGTTTGATACTTCTTCCCTTGTAGTAATCAAAAGAGATTCCGTTTCCCTTTCTCAGAAAATGATATTATGAAGGACTGTGATAAAAAATTTTGATGTTTTTTTATTCCAATTGATAATAAATTGATTCGCCCTAATCCATCGAACGTGTAAAATAATGTTGATATGCAACAAAAGTTAGATTACGCTAAGAAATGTTTTACACTGCATGAGTTGTTTCATGTAAGCTACATTGAGTTCTAAATGAGAACGTTGCCCAATGGAAACCAAACGTTCACACACAGACATGTTTTCGTTTTTAAGAAACAAATACGTAAAATAGAAATTGGGAAGTATAAGTACATTCTGTGCACGTTTTCTTGTATGTGGACCTCACTGATTATACAATTTATTTATCAAAACCAAGTAAGACAATGGTATTAGAACTTCACTTTAAAAAGTGGGCATTAAAACCACATTAGACTCCTGAGCCAAAATTTACCCAGCCTTAAAAGTAATAAGAATAGAAATTTCAATTAATCTTTCGTATTAATTATAGTACTCTTTGGTTTGATTGATACTCTTCTTTATACACCTAACAAAGATGGGAAGGGTTGCTTTCATTTCTCCTTTTATCATTTTCTTTCAAGTTTAAATAAATATCTGATTATTAGTAAGTTACGGAAGTAAATTCAGATGTAATATATAGCTTAGACGCTGTGCAATGTTTAAATGATAAATACTATTTTATTGTAAATATATTTATCTAAAATTGGAATCTAAAAATACAAATATATTTTTCTAATAAAATTTTTTTGAAACTGTTATAAATTTCCTAACTTAAATAGTAATCATTTATTAGTATAATTAAAAGGATATTCGATAATATATCGATAGGAAGTAGAACGCAATTTAAGTCCAGGACATCAGGTTCTTATATCAGTCTCTTCAAAGAGCGCTATTTGACCGACTCTTATATGGGCCACTAAATATTTAACTTCTATCTCAAGTAAGGGTATTGCGTTTCATTTATATTCTTTTCACATCACTTATATTAGCTTGCTATTTGTTTTCAATTGTATACTTAATACTGCTATGATATTATAAGTTGAACTGACTCACCGAGTATCAGCCATATCCAGATGAGTTGAAATCAAGTCATGTGGTAAATAGGGGTTGGAATTTATGTTTATATTTATCTTCTTAGACGAATTTCTTTCTATTCAGCCTTTTTTTTGGTTTTAATGGTGCTCAACTATTTTTATGTATAAAAACCAAAAATAAACATCTTCCTCTTTATTTTAAGAAACTGTAAATGGAATATAGATTATTGGCTGAGCGTCAGCGAAGCTTATCTCTCGTGAGACTGTAAAAATTCATTTCTGTCTGTCTGTCCGCACGATATCTCGCACACAAACTGTCCTATTTTTTTTTTTAATTTTTATATAAGTAACACAGAGTTGGATAACGCATGGCATCGCTCCTTGGGATTTCATGACCGTTAATTAATATTTGTACATTGATATTATGGGTAGCCATGGTGGTAACGTGAACATACAAGAAATATATTTGTAAACAAGGTGAGTACAAACATACGCGATAAACATGTGACATGGGATTTGATTTTAGCACACACTTTTGTTGTAAACGTCTGCTATGAATCCTAACTCATAGCAAATGTAGACGTATCATTTGGCAAGTTAATCTTCTGTACATAATGTAATAAAGAAATCTTCTGTAGACTTTGAATTTTGCATTAAACTTTATTTCTGTTTACAAAAGTATGAGTTCTACGATGATACATGTCCACTGTGGAATTTTACTTTTGTCTTTTGTCTCCTAGAGGATGTAAACTCTTCTCTTCCAAACCTTTAGTCCGTCTGTCTGTCTGTCCGCCGGAAGTCTCGAGAGTGACGTGAGCTGTAAGTTTGAAATGTTACACGTAACACCAGCGAGGACTGTTACGAGATACATGATTTGGCGTACTCCTTGTTTAATATAATGTCAGAGTGATTTGCTTTCATTTTTATTTAAATGCTCAATTTATTATTTACAGTTGTAGACTCGTTATTTTGATTCTAAAAAGGATTTATTTGTATTCAACTTCTTATCAAAAGAACAAAACAAATAAATAAATAAAAATAAATGTGTCATGTTGTTACTCTTCCTCCTCGTGAGGAACTTATCTTTGTTCCGTGATGTTCATGCAGAGAACTAATGGAACTAAGAACAAACTGCTGTTGTGATGTGCTTGTGTATGGAACTCATCCTGCGACATTAGGAGCGGACAATACGTCTGCTGGGAGATAACAAGTTTTCTTATCTACACTTGTTTCAGAAGTGCATTATTTATTTATGTATGTTTGTGGTCGTATCTGTCGAGTCTTGTTATAAACAGTTTTTTTGCCTGTTTCGTGAAATCATTTATATGCACTTACTTACTTTATGTTATAAAATTTGAAATTTCTTAAAGACGACTTCTTTAAACTTAAGAGATTAGTGAGCAAGTTTTCTTATATGTTCCCATACCAACTAACTATTCTGATATACAGAGTGTTCCTGAACTCTCTGCCAACTCTTCTTGTCCAATAATCTTTAAACTTAACAAAATACCCGAACAGCCGCCATTTTTTTAAAATAATTTGACAATTTTTAATTCGATAAAGTTTCGAAGTAATAAATTGAAATTTTGTCCAATTTATGACCAAACGACCTGACTGGATAAAAAATTTTTTTTGCAAGGTTTATACTCCTAATGATGGTTTCTTAAAATCTTTTAACACAAATGCCTTAAAACAAGTAATTTAAATGTATTATGATTTAATTAGACAATTTATTACCAACGATACCAAGTTTGATAAAATCGGTTTGATCAAAAAGGGAGTTAATTAAATATTTAAAACTGAAAAAACTAAAACATTATCAAGTGACAGCATTGCTTGTTGTTATAATCGGTTAATAGCACTGTCACATTATTGGAGTTGTGATCATATTTGCCTTACCATTTGTTGAATTCACCTACATAGAGTTACTAATTAATGTAAAATAAGTTTGTCTATTATATAATGTACAAAATAATATCACACAAAGAGTGACATTTTTTATATTTATTAATATAATTCTCGCCGCTGAACAGTTTTAATTACAAGTTATGTTCAATAATCCCGCCATAGCGCCAGCAGCACCAGCCATTTTGATTGCACATCTTAAACCAATTTTAAATTTATTTTTTTCTCGAATGATTGCAAAGTCTTCAGAAGTATGTCTTTACTCTATGTTCATGCATCATGGTTTTACTTTTTTACTCCATGGCGCCCGCGTCTGCTGTACATACGCGCGTACATCACAAACAAAAAGACGGTACCTAATGTCTTTACATCGCACTCTGTATAAAAAAATATGTGTAGCTGTAAATAACTATATTGTCTATGGGTGTATATCACAATATATTATTACCATTGTGTGTGGTGGTTTGTATTTTTTTTGTAAATTTTAAGTTACAATACATAAGTAATAAAAATAAAAAGCAGACATTCTGTAAAGCTATTTTAACCTATAAAAATTAAATAAGTAGTCAAACTATGTGACTTGCAGTTCTCTAAATACAACCATTTACCTGGACGCAGATTACTTTTAAATAGCCTTTTGAATGGCGAGTGTAATTTCGAATTTTTGCCACCGTAACTAAAAGTAGAAAATAACGTTTCAATAATTTGAATTATTCCCTTCTTCAGGTGTCAAAAATTTGAAAAAAGGTAAAATACGGACAGCATATTACAGACTCGACTATTTTTAAAATATACTTGGATGAAATTCAAATTTAACTTTCTTTCTAAACCTGAAAATCATTTTAACGTCAAATAAAATTATCTGATTATCATAATTCAAAAATTCAATATTCTTGAAATAATTTAAGTATGTTGATGCGTGTTGTGCACACTTGTTTAAATCTACAAATGCTTTACGTTTCTTAGAAGTAAATATTAAAGTTTATCAACGTTTCAGTAACAAAAATAATGATTCTACATTTTTATTCTACATGTTCTGTTCATTTTGTCATGGATGCCAATTTAAAATATCTACTCCACCAAGCACAATATCGTCGTGCAGTCTTGTCTGTGTAGGCGGGCGTGAAGCAACTGGTGACTCAAATAATTTATACACGACAAAGAGCAATTGATTCGCTTTGGTTTATTGTACGTTGAAACGGTATTGTACACATTGGTAATGCCAACAAGATTACGAGCTATCAATATTACATCAACATCAATATCTGGCCTATACTGTACAGTGTATATAATGAGAAAACCATAACTGGAGGGGGGGGGGTTAGGAGAATTACATCCTTACCAAAAGCCCTGAAAAACATAAAAAATATATGTAGAAACAGCAATGCACCTTTTTAAAATTCAACTTTTAAATATTGTTCTTTGAATTAGGCATATCCGATTTATTTATATTTATATTTATTAAGATTTATTTCATCCCCCCCCATTTGTGGTGTGCTCCTCGATCAAATTCCTCTTCCCGCCAAAGCCAGTCCTAGGTACGCCCCTGCTGCAATACATATAGAGAGAGGTCATTACATTACAATTAGAAATGAAGCCTCGAAAAGTGTTTGATATGAGTTACGAGAATAAACCTTAGAACACTTTTGTAGCTTTTTGATTTTTACAGTGCACATTCCGGATTCAAAGAATCCACCCATCTTCGTGTACTTATAGCTTCGAAATGTGTATAATTTTCAATGTGTACAAACATTGCTACAAAACATTGTTAGGACCCAACATGAGCTTACTGAACTCATATCGTATTCCATCCGTCTGTTTGAGCGATTACTGTAGATAGGAAAATTCTAGAGGCTACAACTTCGTGATTTGTTTTCCTTGGTCTAGGGAAGAACTCTATTGGTCTTAGGGTCAAGAGGTCAAAGCGTCTATCAGTATATCCGTATGTATATCCGTATGTAAATTACTCCTTTCGTTATGTTCTGTCAAGTCCTTCGATACTTCGCTGCACCGCTTTATATCAGTGACTGAAGTAAAGCGTTAAATTAATAAACACGCCTTCATTGGAATTACGTAACGCACTGTAACTCAGCACGCCAGGTATCAACTGTACGATGAAATATGAAAGGATTATCTGACAACCTGTCGTAAGCAATCACCTGCCTAGTCAATCTCGTGGGAGGGGTGAGGGGGAGATATTCTGTACCGTTTAACGGGATTGCTTACAGTCGCCAACTTTTAACTGTAATCTCTCTCATGCGTCAGAAATGATATTTAGGAAGGGAAGACAAATTTTCCCTTCAGAAGGTGGGAATCTCGCATCCGATCAAACTCACGTCTCATAATTACTACCTTCTCTCTCTGGTTCTATGTATGAGAGTACGTGTGGTGAAGCTCTAATAATCTGCATTGTGTTATACTGGACAATTAAAGGTCGAGAGTAATATAACAGTAGTTTTACATATAAAAGAAGAACTAAAACCCGTTATTCGAAAGCAAGAACGTAGCCAGGAAAATATTGTGGGAGGTTTAGACAACTGATATTTTCCCGTAGTGGACAGAGAAGTATAAGGCACCATTTTGTCCCTTAAAAATTCTTGAACTGTTTTTTTGTTAAGAACGATCTTTCAGCAGTACATTTCAGTAATACTGAATTATTTAAATGAGAATGTTGGGGGTACGGACCCCCTTGGACCCCCTCGCTGGCTACGTCCTTGTTTGAAGCGTATTAACGAATCGGTTACATTAAATGCACACAAATGAGATAATGAGATTATTTCCAAATTTAGTAACACGAGTACAAATGAAACAATTTGTACTTCTAAACTTGAGTGATCTCCGGAAACTGATCACTATCTAAAATTGTTTAATCTACATTTATTTAATTTGCGCTATCCAAAAACCCAACTCTTTCATATGGAAATAACCAAATTTTACTTTTTTTTAAATATTAAAAATAATTTTATGTGAAAGCTCACTGATTGAAGTATGTAGGTCCAAACTAATTATAAGATCGTATAAATAATGATTTTAAACCTTAGGCGTGCCAAATATACAGTATTATAACTTAGCAGCCTAGTTTTATAAAACGTTTGTTTCCGTATTTCCGCTCTTTGTATAATAATAAAAATTTATTCAATAAATTTTAAAATTTATTCAATTGTTTATAACAAACTAAAGTCGTTTGTTTAAAATTATTCATATGGATTATTTGAAAATATAATACCTTTCCTACCGTTACATGTAACATGAGTAGAAGACCACGTTTCAAATATTGTAATCCACCGTCTTCCTCAGGTATCAAATAATGTTTAGCTACACGTTTTGGTGAATGTTTAATTTTATGACTCCTGAGGAAGTGGGTAGATTCCAATCCTCGAAACGTAGTGTTTTATTTTTTAAACATGTAATGACAAATATTTGAAATTCCATTTTCCTACTACAGCGGAGATTACTATGACAAATTCAGCTAATATAAGCATTATCGCATTTAAAACATAATATTCAAGAACTGCATATTCAGGAGTTACAAAGGTTTAATGCTACATTTCGCAAGTTTGGTTTTAAATAACGGTTTTCGATTGGAGAACCCAATGAAAATCGACGGGTAGCAGACACCGGGCACGCTCTTGTTGAAACAGACTGATCAAATATCTGAGACCCAGATTAACCTGTGTAATCTCTCGGAAGCAATCTCCCTTCTCACTTCCTGCAATTTACGTCTCTTTCTCTTTTTATTTAATTAAAACTCTGGTTTGTATTGCTTTTATTAGTGGAAACCTTAGTATATTCTTTCATATTATGCGATATTTCATAAGCTGATCAGATATTACGTTGGTTAGTTCGTGTTTTAATCAATCAGCTGATATTGACTTGGTTGTTGGAACGAGAAAACTTCCTGAGTTACACGTGGCTTAGTAATCAACCCGTGACGCAAAGCCCAACAGACGATTGTATTTTAAATCTACAAGGCACATATAGAATGCAAGAGCTATCGATTAAAACCAAATATATATATATATTATATATATATATATATATATATATATATATATAAGTGGTTTTAGATGTCAAAAGTTGCAGTAAAACTTTTTTTCGATAATGCCACGTATCAGGAAGCAAATGTAATAAAAAAAATTATGAACAAAGTTGTTTTTATTCGGAAACTTGTAATCCGATAAAAAACTTACCTTTTTACAACAAAAGGTACAAATTTACAGTTTTAGATCATGTAATTGTATAACTTTAGATTTATACGAATAAAATGTACTAAATTACTATTGTAATTTCTTTTCTTGACTGGGTGATTAAAAGATTCAGCAATTAGGAGCTTAATTTATTTTTGTGGGCGTGTAATTTTGTACACCACCATTTTAATTAATTAATTTCGAACAAAGATCTAACTGAGCAGGTTTTTTTAATTTACCTTAACGTTCAGAGTTTGGTCGAAAAGAGCAAAAATCGGCATCTTGTTTCTTTGTTATCGCCATACAAAATAGTTGTTATTGTTTGTACATTGATTACTTTATGTCTACACGCAGAAATGAGAAAATTTTATTTGAATTCAGCTCCTGTATTCTATAGCTCCAGTGTTATTTTGTGTATGACTTTGAAACTGGGGTATCTTTTTTCATCCGAGTATGTAGAAGTGCGCACCAAACTATGCACAGCGATATTACGGTTTCACAAACAATTAATCACATTAACAAATACTTGCCAGTTGACAAATGAAATAATTGTGACACTTGTACGTCAAGTGTCTGAGGATTAATCACTTGGAAATAAATGAGAATACGCTTCTGACAGCAGCGAGTCCCCAGCCAAACAATTTTACATATCATAGGAGCCGGGACAGGACCTCTTCCATTGTGTGTGCACTGAGATGTGTTTTGTGTACAGCACTTTTGTTGTGTTGTAAACACCAGTGTGAATTGTGTTTGGTTGTTGGGGTAAACGTTCGGTCAAACAGACAAGATACATTTTACATTTCTTTTTTTATTGCTTTAATTAAATTTTCATTAAGGGTCAAATTCATGAATTGTTCCTAATCTAGCTGATAACGCCATTTAGGAACATTAGATGCAAATTTTACTGTATTGAGTGTTAACTTATGTAATGGATATCAATTTCAATCAGGTTTTTCCTAAGTTAAAACATTATATACAAAAAGGTTTATTAATTTAATACGTTCTGCAAAACAATATAGGAACGTGTTCATATTTATCATTGCGAATGAAATAAGACATAAAAATTAGTCTCCAAAGTCATCTCAGGACTTTGTACACTTTCTGAGTTTCGCTGTAGGCGATGCAAATTATTTCCCGGATATTAATCCGGGAATCGGGTTCCATTCTTCAATCTGCTTCGCCCTGCTTCATCGAAATGTGTGGGAGAAGAGAGATTACCAATAAATGTGTCATCACAGTAAACATGAGGTGAAGAGAAACATAAATATCTGTTGTAGAAGATAAACTGAGTACAAGATAAACATAATCGGACCCAGACGACTTCCTTGGGGAACACCATCTTTCTTTGAAATCTTCTCTGTTTTGTATTTTAGCTTTACAAAAAACTACTCAAAATATGAAGTCATAATCATGAAACTTTAATTTATCTATATGATATGATTCGCAAGTGAAGCATGCTTAAATCAAATATACGCGCAAACTTATCATATAAACGGTGAAGTAAAGATATATATTATCGATCAATTATGTTGTAGGGTTAAATGATATTTATATTAAGTTTCAAATATTTCATATTCTAAACGTATTTTAAGATAAATTATTCATGATTAAACTAACTATTAATATTAATATTGATTACAATAACAGTAAATAATCAATAGCTATTGCAGTAAAAGAACGTAGGTAAAGGGGTTTATTTTTATATGTACTTCATATTCAGCACAACACTGAATTGAATAAATGGTTAATTAAATTGAAACAACAAACTGAAGAGAAGAGTCGCACTTGATTTACGTTATATTGAAGTTGTAGCAGTAGAAAAAGTAAAGAATACCTTAATAGATGAATGGAGCCCAATTCAATGTATTGGTTTTCAATTGAACAACAGTTTGACAAGAGCAAAAAGTCAATGCTGTTTTCGAATGAACGTCAAATGAGGGTTCCAAACAAAACAGCTTTTGTTTTGTACATGTGAGAGAGCTGTACTCTGCTCTCTTTTGATGTGCAAACTTTTCATTATAGAGTAAACACCACGATGTTAGAATATGTACGCTTTACATTGTTTCACTTAACTACGACCTTCAGGAAAAAAAGTTTTATAATCTACAAAGTATTTTTAGACACTTGCCATCGGTACATGTTTTAAAGAAAGACCACTACGTTTCGAGGATTTAAATCTATTTTCTTCACAAATGCCAACATTTAATAGACATTTTAAAAATATTGTTGTGTTTTTAATTTTGAATGTGCCCATGGTATGAATACTTCCTTACGTATTCGTCGTCCTTTATGTCCATCTTATTTATTTATAAATGGCACACAAACTGATAAAGCTTTTTCTAACGTGTTCGCTAGTCTTATTGTTTTTGTTATCATATACTTTTAAATATTTTAAGACATGTTGAGATAACAAGAAATATTAATAGAAAATAAAATATAATTTAATATCAAAGGATAAATTGCCTTGATGTACGCATTTCTATATCTCATAAAAGAAAAAAAGAAAACTATTTGCATTGATAAAAGTGAATTTTACAATATGATTTCAATTGAAAAGAGTCTAAAATATAAAAGGGACACTTTCACAGCATAATTTTCTACAACTATAAATGAATTGTTGTACACAATACTGAATTTATAATACACAATATCAAAGGGTGGTCATTGACAGTTCAGTAAGTATTACTAATCCGTTTCCAGTAATTATAATTATGTGACAAAAAAACGAACAAAATTGTTAACGCAATATTCTGAGTGGTAGTAACTAAATACTGACATGAAGAGGAGAGGTCTATAGAAGCTGACGTAAAAGTGATTATTAATATTTACTGAACTGTCAGTGACTACCCTTTTTATATTGTGAATTAAAAACTCAGTACTGTTTACCAATATTTTTTTATAGTCATTGAAAATTATGCTATGAAAGTGCTCTTTTATTTAGACTCTTTTAAGTTCAAATCATACTGTAAAATTCACTTTGATCAGTACAAATTTTGATTTTAAACAATAAAAGGATTTTGAACATTTTACATTATTTATTAAAAAAACTAAACACTACGTTTCGATGATTAAAATTCACCCTCTTTGTCAGATATGAATAAACTTTAAGGTATAATATTAGCAATTCACGTTTATTTTTAAAAAATGTTTATTAAACTTTTACAGCTGACAATAAATTGAAATCCACGACACGTAGTGTTCTTTCTTTATAACATATAATGATGGTGTCTGAAGTGTCTGAAATCCTTTGTTGATTAGAAAGAAATGTTTTCTGAATGTTTTAGTTTGTTAAAACAATGCCAAGTGCCAAAATTCTAATTTGGTGTTTACTGTATAATAACAAGTTTGCACACCAAAAGAAAACAGTGTACAAAACTCTCTCACATGTACAAAACAAAAGCTGTATTGTTTGGAACCCTCATTTGACAACAGTATTAACTTTTGGCTCTTGTCAAACTGTTGTTCAATTGGAAACAAAAACATTGAATTGGGCTCCATTCATCTATTTAGGTATTCTTTTCTTTTTTGTATTGTTACTACTTCAATGTAAAACAAATTAACTGCGGCACTTCCTTTCAGTTTGTTGTTTAAATTTAGTTAAAAAAACTATTGGCCTTTTTTATTTTAGTATATGTTTTCTATATGCTAAAATCGTATACGTACAACAATTTTCAAATAAAAATTGTGATTTTGATACAAAGTATTATTTATTTACTATAGTTAAAAAAAACTAACAATGATTTTGCACCAACGGCTTATTTATCGCAATTACAACGAAACAAATATTTAAATTTGACAAAATCTAGTAGTAGTTGTTATCATGTTACGATAAACTTAATTGGGAAGTACAGTAATTAGTATATAAATAGTTTTTTGCATGCATAGCTTACGCTCATGCACAGCTTTGGACAGTGTCACTGGACCGAAACATCCTGTTAGTATCTTGTTGGCTGAAGATAACTCTCTACAGCGAGGCGTAGATATTTTAAGTATTAATTGTGTACGAAATGATTTTTACGAAATTATATGAACCGGAAGGCTATCAACCATAAAGCTATGACACCGGAAAGCTATGACACCGGAAAGTTATGACACTGGAAAGCCATGACACCGGAAAGTTATGACACTGGAAAGCTATGACACTGGAAAGTTATGACACTGGAAAGCCATGACACCGGAAAGTTATGACACTGGAAAGCTATGACATTGAAAGGTATGCCACCGGAAAGCTATGACACCGGAAAGTTATGACACTGGAAAGCCATGACACCGGAAAGTTATGACACTGGAAAGCTATGACATTGAAAGGTATGCCACCGGAAAGCTATGACACCGGAAAGCTATGACACCGGAAAGCTATGACACCGGAAAGCTATGACACCGGAAAGCTATGACACTGGAAAGCCATGACACCGGAAAGCTATGACACCGGAAAGCTATGACACCGGCAACGTAATAACTAAAACATTATTTTTTTAATGAACTAAATCATAACATCTCCAAATCAAACAAATATGGAAAACCGTTGTTGACGTTACAATGTAAAGTCATTGTAAAGTCATAACTTACTTTTATTCTAAGGCATTTTTTTTTTCTCTCTAAGTAGTTAGACACGGTCCATACACAAAACATTATCTAGTGACAAGATCTATATAGCTCAAGATGATCTAACGACAGCTATTTTTAAATCTAAATCCAAGCATTCTACTACTCGGACTCGAGGCTAAGATGGTCATATAATATACAGTCACTTAAATTCTGGTCTTAATATGTACAGGCGTAAAAAATGAAGAAGATCACTTGTCATATACTTTATAAATTCGCATTTTTTTAAGTAACCTGAAATAATGTTTTCTTATAGATTCAATTAAAAACTAAGAATGTTTTACTAATTAAATTGGTTTGAAAAATTTTTAAACATAAATAGGGAACATCACAAGATAATATCATAAACAAACTGAATTTCAGTTTGAATTGTTATGAAAAAATGCAACAATATTCAAACTTAAAGGAAACTGCTCTGTTAGGTTGATTGCCTAAATCATTATTGTATTGTAATAAGGCAGTGACAAATTCGGTTGTATTTGCCTAATCTGGATTTTTAATTAATAATAATACTAACAATTTATAACTATTTATATACCACCGGTTTACTAAAAAAAATACTAAAACATTGATTCAGTTCAGTAATGTGCTAAATATTACACAGACATAAAAAATAAACAACTGTACCTACGTAAAGCTTTCAAGGATTTTATAATGTTCTTACACTGCAATAACTATTAATTAATTGTTGTTATTGTAATTAATATTAACAGAGTATAATATGCACAATTTATCTTAAAATAAGTTTCGAGTATTAAATGTTTGAAAATGTATAAAAATATCATTTTACCCTATAAAATAATTGATATATTAATGTCGTCGTTACTTCATCGTTTATATCTTAAGTTTGTGTGTATTGTTGCTGCAAATATTTGAATTGAGTACACTTGACTTGGCGAATCATATCATATAGATAAAGTTTAAGTTTTATGATGATGACTTCATGTTTTAACTGTTTTTTTTCTGAAAGCCAACATACAAAATAGACAAGCTTTAAAAAAGATGATGTTCCTCAAGGAAGATGTCTGGGTCCAATTATGTTTATCTTGAACTCAGTCTATTTTCTACAGCAGATATTTATCTTTCTCTTCACCTCATGTTTACTGTGATGACACATTATTTTATTGCTGAGCTCTTGCTTTCCCCACACGTTGCGATGAAGCGAGGGAAGCAGATTGAAGAATGAAACCCGATTCCCAGTTCTATTGCATCGCCTACAGAGAAACTCTGAAAGTGTACATTTTTTCTTTCGTTTAAACTGTTCTATACATAAAACCTATAACATAAAACTGTTCTATACATATGTAAATTGGTGTGTGTGTGTGTGTGTGTGTGTGTGTGTGTGTGTGTGTGTGTGTGTGTGTGTGTGTGTGTGTGTGTGTGTGTGTGTGTGTGTGTGTGTGTGTGTGTGTGTGTGTGTGTGTGTGTGAGTGTGTGTGTGTGTGCGCGCGCGCGCGCGCGCGTTCGTGTGTGTACCGGTATCTGTTTATTTAAGTGGTCATTGCTTCTCATTTATTTCATTTTCTCAGGTGTTTGTAACGTATAACTTGCAGCTAAAACTCAGAAAACAAACAGTAAGATACTTTCGGAAGGGTCCTAGGTTTAATCCCTTTACGTCAGCTTCTCTGGACCTCTCATCTTCTTGCTACTACCAAGTTACTACCACTCAGAAGATTGCGTTTGGTTTTTTGCCACAGGATTACGTGGGATAGATTAGTAATATTTACTGAACTGTCAATCACTACCCTTTGACATTGTGTATTAAAAATATTTATTTTTCGTCAACATATTTTTATAGTTGTTGAAATTTATGCTTCTATTTTTAGACACTTCTTAGTCGAAACATACTGTGAAATTCACTTTAATCAATGCAAATAGTTTTATTTTTTAGGAGTCATACATCAAGACATTTTATACTTAGAAATTATATTATGCGAATCATATCATATAGATAAAGTTTAAGTTTTATAGTGATGCCTTCATGTTTTAACTAGTTTTCCCCAAGGAAGACGTCTAGGTCCGATTATGTTTACAGTCTATTTTCTAAAACAGATATTTATCTTTCTCTTCACCTCATGTTTACTGTGATGACACATTTATTGCTGAGCTCTTCTGCCACACGTTTCGATGAAGCGGGGGAAGGAGATTGTAGAATTAAATAGCGGATAATATTGTATCACTTATAATGAAACTCCGAAAGTGTAAAATTTACTTCTTTTATGTGGAAGTTTGCTGTAGTGATCTCAGGTGGTCTCGTTTGAATTTTTCTATATATAAAACCGCGTTGATAACACAATTGAAATATATAAGATTCTCGATGTTTAATAGACAAGTGACATCGATTTTTCGCAAATAAAATTAACAAATAAAGTTTTGCAAGGGATCCAAACCATTAATTAGTTGACTCAAAATTACTCGTAATAATAAAGCTTTATATGTATAACTTTTTTACCTTTGGAAAATGTTGAGAAATTGATATCCGTTACAAAAGGTTAACACATAATGCAGTTAGGTTGGAATATTCATAAATGATGTTATCAGCTGGCTTAGGTACAATGCACGAATTCTACTCTTTATAAAATTTTAATTAGAACAACACAAGAAGAAATGTATCCAATGTACTTGTGTTACTTGTCTGTTTGAATGAACGTTTACCCCAACAACCAAACACAATTCACACCGGTGCTGTACACAAAACACATCTCAGTGCACACAATGGGAGAGGTCCTGTCCCGGCTCCTATGATATGTAAAATTGGTTGGCTGGGGACTCGCTGCTGTCAGAAGCGTATTCTCATTTATTTCCAAGTGATTAATCCTCAGACACTTGACGTACAAGTGTCACAATTATTTCATTTGTCAACTGGCAAGTATTTGTTAATGTGATTAATTGTTTGTGAAACCGTAATATCGCTGTGCATAGTTTGGTGCGCACTTCTACACACTCGGATGAAAAAAGATACACCAGTTTCAAAGTCATACACAAAATAACACTGGAGCTATAATACAGGAGCTGAATTAAAATAAAATTTGCTCATTTCTGCGTGTAGACATAATGTAATCAATGTACAAACAATAACATAGATAAAAAATATTTTGTATGGCGATAACAAAAAAACAAGATGTCAATTTTTGCTCTTTCCGACCAAACTCTGAACGTTAAGGTAAATTAAAAACCTGCTCAGTTAGATCTTTGTTCCGAATGAATTAATTAAAATGGTGGTGTACAAAATTACACGCCCAAAAAAATAAATTCAGCTCCGAATTGCTGAATCTTTAAATCACCCAGTCAAGATAAGAAATTACAATAGTAATTTAGTATATTTTATTCGTATAAATCTAAAGTTATACAATTACATAATCTAAAACTGTAAATTTGTACCTTTTGTTGTAAAAAGGTAGGTTTTTATCGGATTACAAGTTTCCGAATAAAAACAACTTTGTCATAATTTGTTTTTTTTATTACATTTGCTTCGTGATACGTGGCATTATCGAAAAAAGTCTTACTGCAACTTTTGACATCTAAAACCACTTTTATATACATATTTGATTTTAATCGATAGCTCTTGCACTCTATATGTGCACTTGTAGATTAAAATACAATCGTCTGTTTGGCTTTGCGTCACGGGTTGATTACTAAGCACGTGTATCTCAGGAAGTTTTCTCATTCCAACAACTGTTTCCAAACGTTTACATTGTAATATCGCATAAATGAAAGGATCTACCAAGGTTTCCACGATAAAGAGCAATACAAACCAGAGTTTTAATTAAATAAAAAGAGAAAGAGACGTAAATTGCAGGAAGTGAGAAGGGATATTTCTTCCGAGAGATTACACAGGTTAATCTGGGTCTCAGATATTTGATCAGTCTGTTTCAACAAGAGCGTGCCCGGTGTCTGCTACCCGTCGATTTTCATTGGGTTCTCCAATCGGAAACAGATTTTTAAAACCAAACTTGAGGAATGCTTTAGCTTTAAACCTATGTAATCTTTGTACATGCAGTCCTTGGATCTTTTTTTTTCAATACGATAGTTCTTAATTTTATCAATTTAAAATACTAATTTCCGCTTTATATAAATATTCTTTAGAACATCCGCTTTGTGATGAATAATTTTAGTTTGAAAAAAACGTTTATTTCGAATATTTGTCATTACATGTTCAAAAATTTAATGACAAATACACTACGTTTCGAGGATGGAATCTACCCACTTCCTCAGGTTTGAAACCCCCCTGAATCATAAAATTAAACATTCACCAAAACTTGGAGACCACGTACTCTCATACATAGAACCAGAGACAAAGGGTAGTAATATTATGAGACGTGAGTTTGATCGGAGGCGAGATTCCCATCTTCTGAAGGGAATATTTGTCTTCCCTTCCTAAATATCATTTCTGACGCATGAGAGATATTACAGGGAGAAGTTGGCGACTGTAAGCAATCCCGTTAAACGGTACAGAATATCTCCCCCTCACCCCTCCCACGAGATTGACTAGGCAGGTGATTGCTTACGACAGGTTGTCAGATAATCCTTTCATATTTCATCGTACAGTTGATACCTGGCGTGCTGAGTTACAGTGCGTTACGTAATTCCAATGAAGGCGTGTTTGTTAATTTAACGCTTTACTTTCTTTCACTGATATAAACCGGTGCAGCGGGGTATTGAAGGACTTGACAGAACGTAACGAAAGGGTTAACGCACATGCGGATATACTGACGGACGGACTGTCCTTAAAATTTTCCCCGCAATATGCACGGAGTTTTATGTCTCCAGGACCTAGCTTGAAATGTTATCGCCCAGACATGCAGACTGATCGACCGACATAGGCGGACTGGACTTTGACCTTTTAACCCTAAAACCAATAGAGTTCTTCCCTGGACCAAGAGAAACGTGTACACAAAGTTTCATGTTTCCCCTCTCAAAACTTTTACAGCCACTCCAATTTTTAAGACCCCCCTGTCGACCCAAAGTCACCGCTCAACCTCAGCAATACCAGTCCTCAGCAAATTTTTTTATTGTGTTTCTCACTCGATGTTTTAATTCTTTGGAAAATCACAATCTACTGTCAACAAACCAGTCTGGTGTCCAAAGTTGAAAGGCAATAACAGGAGCCATCCGCATCTGGTCGATACGATAGTATTGAGTATCGAAAGTCGAAGGGATATTGATCAGTACAAAGTGCGTGTAAATGGTTGTGATTTCAGTGTATCAAAATGATGCTATGGACATACAGTTTTACATTACAGTGGTCAATGCTTTTCATATATTTCATTTTCTAAGATGTTTGTAACGTATTATTTTCAGCATGAAGCTACGAAAAAGGACTGTATTTTTCCTGAACTTGAAGCTGTACAATAATACTTTACGTTACAAACATCAGAGAAAATTAAATAGATCAGAAGTATTGACCACTTCAATAAACAACTACAAATCCATAGCATAATTGCAATAAACTCACATCACAACCATTTACATACAGCAGTATTTACACGCGCTGTCTCTTTGATGTACTGTTCTGTTTTACTGTCCCAATGTATAAATACGTGTTGACAGTCTCCGTGCTGTTACAATTACATCACAACCATTTACATACAGCAGTATTTACACGCGTTGTCTCTTTGATGTACTGTTCTGTTTTACTGTCCCAATGTATAAAATACGTGTTGACAGTCTCCGTGCTGTACAATTACATCACAACCATTTACATACAGCAGTATTTACACGCGTTGTCTCTTTGATGTACTGTTCTGTTTTACTGTCCCAATGTATAAATACGTGTTGACAGTCTCCGTGCTGTACAATTACATCACAACCATTTACATACAGCAGTATTTACACGCGTTGTCTCTTTGATGTACTGTTCTGTTTTACTGCCCCAATGTATAAATACGTGGTTCACAGTCTCCGTGCTGTACAATCCACATCACAACCATTTACATACAGCAGTATTTACACACGCGCTGTCTCTTTGATGTACCGTTCTGTTTTACTGCCCCAATGTATAAATACGTGTTCACAGTCTCCCTGCTGTACAATCACATCACAACCATTTACATACAGCAGTATTTACACGCGCTGTCTCTTCTTTGATGTACTGTTCTGTTTTACTGTCCCAATGTATAAATACGTGTTCACAGTCTCCCTGCTGTACAATCACATCACAACCATTTACATACAAGCAGTATTTACACGCGTTGTCTCTTTGATGTACTGTTCTGTTTTACTGCCCCAATGTATAAATACGTGTTTCACAGCTCTCCGTGCTGTACAATCACATCACACCATTTACATACAGCAGTATTTACACGCGTTGTCTCTTTGATGTAATGTTCTGTTTTACTGACCCAAGGTATAAATACGTGTTCACAGTCTCCCTGCTGTACAATCACATCACAACCATTTACATACAGCAGTATTTACACGCGTTGTCTCTTTGATGTACCGTTCTGTTTTACTGCCCCAATGTATAAATACGTGTTCACAGTCTCCCTGCTGTACAATCACATCACAACCATTTACATACAGCAGTATTTAACCACGCGCTGTCTCTTTGATGTACCGTTCTGTTTTACTGCCCCAATGTATAAATACGTGTTCACAGTCTCCCTGCTGTACAATCACATCACAACCATTTTACATACAGCAGTATTTACACGCGCTGTCTCTTTGATGTACTTGTTCTGTTTTACTGTCCCAATGTATAAATACGTTGTTCACAGTCTCCCTGCTGTACAATCACACATCACAACCATTTACATACAGCAGTATTTACACGCGTTGTCTCTTTGATGTACTGTTCTGTTTTACTGTCCCAATGTATAAATACGTGTTCACAGTCTCCCTGCTGTACAATCACATCACAACCATTTACATTACAGCAGTATTTACACGCGTTGTCTCTTTGATGTACTGTTCTGTTTTACCGTCCCAATGTATAAATACGTGTTCACAGTCTCCCTGCTGTACGATCACATCACAACCATTTACATACAGCAGTATTTACACGCGCTGTCTCTTTGATGTACTGTTCTTGTTTTACTGCCTCATTGTATAAATACGTGTTCACAGTCTCCTCCTGCTGTACAATCACATCACAACCAATTTACATACAGCAGTATTTACACGCGCTGTCTCTTTGATGTACTGTTCTGTTTTACTGTCCCAATGTATAAATTACGTGTTCACAGTCTCCGTGTTGTACAATCACAATCACAACAATTTACATACAGCAGTATTTTACACGCGCTGTCTCTTTGATGTACTGTTCGGTTTTACTGTCCCAATGTATAAAATACGTGTTCACAGTCTCCCTGCTATACAATCACATCACAACCATTTACAAACAGCAGTATTTACACGCGTTGTCTCTTTGATGTACCGTTCTGTTTTACTGCCCCAATGTATAAATACGTGTTCACACAGTCTCCCTGCTGTACAATCACATCACACAACCATTTACATACAGCAGTATTTACACGCGCTGTCTCTTTGATGTACCGTTCTGTTTTACTGCCCCAATGTATAAATACGTGTTCACAGTCTCCCTGCTGTACAATCACATCACAACCATTTACATACAGCAGTATTTTACACGCGCTGTCTCTTTGATGTACTGTTCTGTTTTACTGTCCCAATGTATAAAATTACGTGTTCACACAGTCTCCCTGCTGTACAATCACATCACAACCATTTACATACAGCAGTATTTACACGCGTTGTCTCTTTGATGTACTGTTCTTCTGTTTTACTGTCCCAATGTATAAATACGTGTTCACAGTCATCCCTGCTGTACAATCACATCACAACCATTTACATACAGCAGTATTTTACACGCGTTGTCTCTTTGATGTACTGTTCTGTTTTACCGTCCCAATGTATAAATACGTGTTCACAGTCTCCCTGCTGTATACGATCACATCACAACCATTTACATACAGCAGTATTTACACGCGCTGTCTCTTTGATGTACTGTTTTCTGTTTTACTGCCTCATTGTATAAATACGTGTTCACAGTCTCCCTTGCTGTACAATCACATCACAACCATTTACATACAGCAGTATTTACACGCGCTGTCTCTTTGATGTACTGTTCTGTTTTACTGTCCCAATGTATAAATACGTGTTCACAGTCTCCGTGTTGTACAATCACATCACAACAATTTACATACAGCAGTATTTACACGCGCTGTCTCTTTGATGTACTGTTCGGTTTTACTGTCCCAATGTATAAATACGTGTTCACAGTCTCCCTGCTATACAATCACATCACAACCATTTACAACAGCAGTATTTACACGCGTTGTCTCTTTGATGTACCGTTCTGTTTTACTGCCCCAATGTATAAATACGTGTTCACAGTCTCCCTGCTGTAGAAATCACAATCACAACCATTTACATAATACAGCAGTATTTACACGCGCTGTCTCTCTTGATGTACTGTTCTGTTTTACTGCTCCAATGTATAAATACGTGTTCACAGTCTCCCTGCTGTACAATCACATCACAACCATTTTACATACAGCAGTATTTACACGCGCTGTCTCTTTGATGTACTGTTCTGTTTTACTGTCCCAATGTATAAATACGTGTTCACAGTCTCCGTGCTGTACAATCACATCACAACCATTTACATACAGCAGTATTTACACGCGCTGTCTCTTTGATGTACTGTTCGGTTTTACTGTCCCAATGTATAAATACGTGTTCACAGTCTCCCTGCTGTACAATCACATCACAACCATTTACATACAGCAGTATTTACACGCGTTGTCTCTTTGATGTACTGTTCTGTTTTACTGTCCCAATGTATAAATACGTGTTCACAGTCTCCCTGCTGTACAATCACATCACAACCATTTACATACAGCAGTATTTACACGCGCTGTCTCTTTGATGTACTGTTCGGTTTTACTGTCCCAATGTATAAATACGTGTTCACAGTCTCCCTGCTGTACAATCACATCACAACCATTTACATACAGCAGTATTTACACGCGTTGTCTCTTTGATGTAATGTTCTGTAACTACCAAGAGTATAGTACACAATTATTTATACTTGGTTTTAATGTTTATTAATAATCTAAAGAGATCACAATTAATTATTTTCATAATAGTGTTGCATGAAAATAATAAAACTCATACAAAGTTATACAAACTGAGGCTTAAATGCATTAATGAACGATTAATTTTCCACAACCCACGCGTGCAATGATGCCTCATACTGTATTACTCATAGCAGCAGTATTTCACAACCACTCATACACAAAGCAGCAGTATTTCACACTCACTCATACACAAAGCAGCAGTATTTCACAATCACTCATACACGTAGCAGCAGTATTTCACAATCACTCATACACATAGCAGCAGTATTTCACAATCACTCATACACGTAGCAGCAGTATTTCACAATCACTCATACACATAGCAGCAGTATTTCACAATCACTCATACACAAAGCAGCAGTATTTCACAATCACTCATACACGTAGCAGCAGTATTTCACAATCACTCATACACAAAGCAGCAGTATTTCACAATCACTCATACACGTAGCAGCAGTATTTCACAATCACTCATACACAAAGCAGCAGTATTTCACAATCACTCATACACGTAGCAGCAGTATTTCACAATCACTCATACACGTAGCAGCAGTATTTCACAATCACTCATACACATAGCAGCAGTATTTCACAATCACTCATACACGTAGCAGCAGTATTTCACAATCACTCATACACATAGCAGCACTATTTCACAATCACTCATACACGTAGCAGCAGTATTTCACAATCACTCATACACAAAGCAGCAGTATTTCACACTCACTCATACACGTAGCAGCAGTATTTCACAATCACTCATACACATAGCAGCAGTATTTCACAATCACTCATACACAAAGCTGCAGTAAATACTCATTGTAGTGTTACGGGTTATAATTTGAATTCTAATTTTGACCAATATGTACGTACAATAGGAGATTTCGTAATCACTTAATCGTGTTAGTAATAAAGCTGTATAATAAAAGCGATCATGACAAAATCCGCGCACAACAATACCCCACTAACTCTGTAGTGCATGTGATTAGCGAACCCTTGTGGGCTAAATGTGTGAAATGTGAACACTCATTTGAACATTACGTTTCAGTTCAACGGGTTTTAATCAGTTTATTTGTATTGGTGGATTCTTTCGTACATTATACAGAACATTGTACTGCCGAATATTCTATAGATATATACAGCGTGTTCCAAAATGTATACACACTAAAGGGATCTTGGGAACTGTAAGGGATACAGCGAAGATTAAACGGACAAAGTTGTACGTATTAACAGAAGAAAAAAATGAACTGTATATATATATATATATATATATATATTATATATAATATATATATATATATATACAGGGTGTTCACAAAAGGGTGTCACAAACTTCTGAAGGTGATAGTATCATCTTTAAAACTGATCATGGCAAACAACTGCTACCTCTCGAGTGTGACATGTTTTGCGCTCCCGGCTTGTGCAGGCGTATCTTTAAAGTGGCCGTGCTCGCTTATGCATGGTTGGATTTCGTTGAAACAGGAACCGTTGGAATTGGAATAGAAATTTGTAAATCCTTGGTATCTAGCAAATGTTTTATTACTTTTTCCAATTTCTTCTCGTCTATTCAAACCTATATGCCACACTTGGTGTCTTTAGTTTAACTAGTTTTAGAAATAGGGTAATATTTTTCTAGAAGAAATACAAAATGGCGGCTAGTGGCTAAACGAGACATTTCTCTACCTATATAATTTATCGATAAGTGTATAAGTGATGTATACAGGTTCTAATAAAGTTGAATCTTTGATCAGTGTGAGGTATGGTAGAGTCATTTGCCTTTTGCTAGGAAGCTGGACATTTGGACCCATATCTGGGTCCGACATCTGGAAGCCCATATGCGAAATTTACGTTATGTATGTATTTTTCGATCTATAAATCCATTTCCTTATAACAATAACTGTTATTCTAATATTGTTACCCATTCTTCCAAATTTAATTATTGTTATATTTACGTTACACCTCGATGTCTAAAATATACATTCAAATTTATTTCATATAACCATATTGTATTAAAGTAAAACCGCATAAGGTGGTTATGTTTTTTCAAAACTTCATAGTCTATTTTTTCATTAATATTTACAACACTTTAAAATGAATCCATCCACATTTAAATGATAAATGCAAGGTAGGAGTACAAAACACCATGTATCGCGTAACAAATGAAATTCCTCGAGTGATATGCTTCGCTAACACTCAGCCAATAATAGTGTGAAAGGTTAAATGTTAAGGTCAATGCCATCTAGGTCAGTAATTTACTGATGTTAGGGTGTGACCGCCTTTGAGGGACAGTACTGCTGAGGGATTATCGTTGTAACTGGGAAAGGCCAAAGGGGCCAATGATGCCAGACTTATGTTTTATTCGTTCAGATGAGAACTAAGCTGGAAATGTTAAATTAAATCGAGGGTAGATATTATATTCAAGTCACTCTTGTGTAATACAGCTTGTAAAGATATTCTCAGAAATGTGTCCGTCTATGGCATAAAGTAATGCGATGTCTCTGCTCTGATTTAGAAACGGTAAACCCCTTTCAACCCTTTGTTTTATATTAAAATTGTCATTTATCCTTATTTTACTAATAAATATGTAACTATACCTCCCTCTCTTATCACACCTTCCCATATTACAGCAGTGGTCCGTTATTTGTGGACAAAAAGTAAACAAGAATAATATAAAAACTATATACTTTTTTTAATTTTTTGTTCCGTTATGTTTGTAAATATATTTCTAATTTCAAGTATTTGAAATAAAAAATTATTTTCAATATTATAGATAACTCAACAAAAACCGTGTTAAGTGTACTTTTTAAGGTTGTATCTTTAATCATTTAGTAAGTTGTGTAACCAACGGTTATACTAAACAAAGACGTCTGTGTATTTGTTTTTCGTTTTAAAAATTAAATTTTCACATATTTTTCCTGAAATTTGGTACAATCAGTCCTTTACGGCTTCACAGTGTGGCTTCTGCAACTGATAAATTTCTAGAAAAGTAATTCTCTGAACAACCAATCAAATTAAATGACGGTTTCGTGGGATAAACAGCAACAAGAAATTTCCACTTAATATAAACAAGATTTACACAAATACAATTTTTAATTTTACACTGTTAAAGTAAACTCGTTGGCACGATGATGTAGCTTTTACTCTGTTAAAGTAAACTTGTTGGCTCCACTACGTAAATTTTACTCTGTTAAAGTGGACTTGTTGGCTCTACTACGTAAATTTTACACTGTAAAAGTAGACTTGTTTGCTCTATTACGTAAATTTTACTCTGTTAAAGTGGACTTGTTGGCTCCACTACGTAAATTTTACACTGTAAAAGTAGACTTGTAGCTCCACGTAGTAGGTTGTTTGTACCGAATGCGAAAAAACAGCGATTGTCGGAAGTAGAACACTAATTGGGTTAGGTCCCGAGCATCTGCTCCTGATGACAGTCCATCAGTCTTGATGGGCAATGACGTCATACTCTATACGTTGTGGAACTGTCTCTGAAGTGACGTCACCACTTTTGAACAGTTGTTTTATGCAACTAATTATCTATGTTAAGCGTATAGCAGTTTTATAGTTAAAATTCTTCAACCTTCTTCATAAAGTATAAACTAGCTTTCCAGTTGCATTTCTGAAGATTAATGCCAAGTCGTAAAGTCTGCAAACTAAGTAAACTATTACAAGGAAAGGAGGGCTAATAGTTTAAGTACATCACGTGTCACGTAGCAGGCTTACACAAGGTCGTATGTAATATTTGAAATCTATGACTCACTTCATTCTTGAGATGTCCTTCAGTTCAACATAAATAGACAATGGTGAAAAAAAGAAATTTTTACACCCCACTGCCGACAAAAGAGAAATTCTGAACCCTACTGAATTATAAGCTTAAATAACGCCCAGCCAAATTCCATAGTTAGAAATGCACCACCAAAGAATTCATTTTTGTCCATTTAGAAATGAACTTTCAAGCAAAATAACAAGTTTAAAGATGAAATATTTTCCGTGATATCCTGCTACATTTTTGTTACCGAAGCTATGGTTTGTTGCACCTTCATCGAAGTCAATGTTGCCTATATAGAAAAGAAACGTCGAGCAAAATATCAATTGTCCGCTCCTTCTCGATATATTATAATCTGAAGTATAGGGCTTCGCTAAAGCTCAGCAAATAAGCCTAATTTTGTACAATATTCAATTTAATTGTTTTTTATCACTAACTAAATAAAATATCCAACCAAATAATTAGTTTCTTTATGTGGATTTCTCCTTATTTGTTTAGATTATTTTACCTTTACTTCAACACGATAATGTTTAAGTTACAAAATATTAAAACATTTTAAATAAATTATCAAACGAATTTTTTAATGAATGCCACAAAAGAATTAAATAAAATTTCAGAATTGGCTGATGGTAAATTAAATTGGAAGACTTGTCGAGATCTCCGATTTTCCATGAACTTGTTTTGTGAAACTGGAAACTATTGAACAGCGCATGTAACAATATCACATGGATGTATACAAACACAGCGCGCTGACAATTCTGACGCAATATCAGTATTGATGTCACCAGCGTATTTCCTCTAAAAGGTTCCTCAGTCAATGCGGTAACGACGTTAGGGAACTCTATGTAAAAGCCGCTGGTACTACGAGTATTTATAAGCATAGCTCTCAGTCTGCTGCTGGAGGCCAATTGTTTAAGCTAATGGAGAATAAATTATTTATTTCAAACCTCCCGAGAGTTTTTCATAATTCTCAATCTCATCGAGTGTTTAATTTTTTATATCCAAACTATTTATGTTTGTGGATACATTCAACACTCTATGTGAGTCTAGAACTCGTATCACTCAAAAAATAAATTTACTTGTTTATATATTGAACAAACTGGGATTTCAAAAACAGTGGAATTTTATTATCGAAGTTAACTATGTGATGAACCGTCTTAAGAATCTTTAATCCGTAAAACATTTTCGCTTCCAAGTAATCTGTGAAAAATGTGTATTATTTCCTTGCCAGTAAAGTGCTTTCCCTTTTTAACTGCAAGTATCTTTACCAGTTGAATGCCATATGAAATTCACGGAGCTTAATAAATAACAAAGTCATGATTTATTTCATTTCCTTTTTTCAAGTATTAAATATTTCACTACTTTAACTTGGAATGTTCATCTTTTTTACTCTGCGAAAAAATGTAACATCGGAAAATATGATCTCCTAGACCTTTCAATATGCTACTGTAAAACAATAAATGATAATTTAAATTTATAAGTAAATAACTTCAATTTACTAAAACAAATTTTTACATGTGATTCCCAAAAAATAAAACTGAATTTCACAATGATGAAATTAAATTTCAGTCCACTTGTGCAGCTATAGTTTAAAAAAGGGACAGCAACTGAGTCTTAAACAATGCTAGATTAAAAGTTATATTGAGATGGATTTTGAAGTTTTTATTGATATGTTGCTGCAACTGAAAGTCAAACTAACGATCATATCCAACAATATGTCATACTTAACCATAAAGTGAAGTCTGAATGATCCAGAAGTAAAGCTGTAAATAATTGTTTTTTCGTACATTTAGGCTAAACAGTGCCTATTATACTTATTATACGGCATAGGTTAAAAATATGGCTACACTATAATTTGTTTTTGATAGATAGTGATGGAGGGATGGAACTCTGGACACTATCTAGGAAATAGAATTGAACTTTTTAGTCCTGTTACAACCCTGCCCACTTCACATTTAAATATTTTGGGGCGCTAAAGGAAGAAGAACAGTGGAAACTAGAGCTTTTAAATCAAAATCGACCATGGAACCAAACGTACTGACAACGAAGAAAATCGCAAGGGCCATAATTATAAACTTGTCGTACTTTCTTGATCGTGGAAACGAGGTAAACTCAAAATTGGCGTCGGAAATATAATTCACACAAACCGGAAATGCTCATACAAGTACAAAACCTGCGAAATTGCGTGCGAAGGCGCGGGTAACTGCCAGTTAAACTATAATTTAAAATTATACATAAATAACTTCCATTTACGTAAACAAAATTGTTATTTGTGGTTCTAAAATAATGAATCTGAACTTTACAATGAGGAAATTAACTTTCCACTCCACTTTCTTGTAGCTGTGGTTTAAAACAAGAACATCAAATGAGTCCCCAAACAATGCTGGTTTAACATAATTAAATTTATATGGATTTTGAAGTTGTTAATCAAATCTTGCAGTAACTGAAACTAAACCTAACAACCATATGCAACAGTAAGTCATTCATAATCGTGAAGTGAAGTCTGAATGAGCCAGAAATAAAGTTGTGAATAATAAGTTTTTCTACCATTTTAATACATCGGTTTTCGTACATTTAGGACTGTACAGTGTGAGTTAAAAGTATGGATACACTGTTTAAGTTTTGATGGATAAAGATGGAGGAATGGAACTGGAATGGAACTCGGGGCACCTTTCTAGGAAATAAAAGTGAACTTTTTAGTCACTGTTACAACTTCGCCCATTTCCCCAAAATGGAATTATGGAGGGGCGGCTCAAAATATTTAAATGTAAAGACCCGTTAAGTGATACCTTATTTAAAAGATCTTGATAAAAGAATAAGAACAGTGGAAACTAGAGCTTTTTATCTCAACCCAGTACAAAGTGGCAAGATCCATCCATGCTTTTTACTTAAGTAATTGCAATGAGCTTCTATTTTGTACTGGTTTGAGAAAGAAATCTTTTTAGGTCTTTACATTTACAAATGTTGAGTCGCCCCTCCCCCAAAATCCCATTTTGGGGAAATGGGCAAAGTTGCAACAGTGACTAAAAAGTTGACATATTTCCTAGAAAGCTGTCCCGATTGCCATTCCTTCATCTTTATCCATCAAAAACTGAACAGTGTATTCATAGTTTTAACTCGCCCTGTAGAACTCGAATATGAATCGGTTTGTGAGATTCACAGGCTGGAAGTTACTCGACGTTTTACCCTCCATTTCACACAGAGTTTAATACTTACTCTAAATACTGTACGTATTTGAGGATTCTGCTGTGCTTTGTTGTAAAATATGTCCCAACTGCTGCCATATTCCAGTTCGCAGAAGTTTACTGCAGACTTGTTCGTCTCAGGCGAATAACGCAGTGGAATTTCTCTAAACAATTGCGTGGGATTTATTATTAACAGCGTTTTCACGCAAAATATATTGTTTGGTGAATCCAACAAAATGTTGGAAATCCATGATCTGTAATTTATATTTACATCTAAAGTCGCACTTTACCAAACTTTACTAACAGTAGCCCCATTTAGCGTAAATCGATTTTCTGTGTTTTTTAATTGGACATTAGTAAATGAGTATACTACTGTCAATGCGATAAAAAATCCTCTCTTAGTCATTTTCTTTTACGAACAAAATAATATTAAATTTTTAGTTTACAAGGTAATATCTAAACTTATTGTTATTTAGCAATCTAAACTTCAAACACAGAGAGATTGATTTGATAAAAAATAAAATAAAAACGTTTTAATGGTGAAATCAAATTTTAAAAATGTTTCAAGCTAGTTTAATTCTGGGAGATTTAATTTTTTTTTTCATTTTTATTTTCTACGCTCAGAGTTCATATAGTAAATTTTATTAAGTACAACGAATAATAAACAAACAAACAAATTAAAAATATTACTACTTTGTTTAAAATTAATAAGTATAATATATTTGTTTCTATTAAAAGTTTGCAAGTTCTGAACATTTTTATTATTTGATTTTTAAGTGTTATCAGCAAATTAAAAATCAAGTAATATTAAGCATAGTAAAAACATCGCAGAGTATAATACGTACTAGTAATCAGCAACTAGTAATCAGACCATATTATATTTGTAAAATTTATTTCGTAAATAAATTTTTAAATTTAATATAAATTTAATCTTAATCTTAATTTTAATTTTTAATTATAATATTAATGCTTTAGTTGTAATATTAATTTTTATTTTTAATATTAATTTAAGTATTACTTTTAATTTTTTATTACTACTTTTAAATTTAAATATTAATTTTAGTATCCCACCAGCGTATCCCGGTCACACGCACATTGTATGATAAAGCCTAATTGGGAGGGGAGGGGGGAGATAAAATTTCCGTTAAAAACAAAATTATAAAATAACCACTAACAGTGGTTAGAGCAAGGATAAACATACTGATTCGACAGCATATCCATTAGCGGTCTGAACTAATGATATAAACCGATTATGTTGGACTCTGCCCTCAGTGTCCCCAGAGTTCCCGCATCAAGGTTATCTCTACTACAGCAGCGGTGGCCGTGGTTTATATTATTATTGGCCTCGTGAACCACTACAGTATTTAATTAGGCGCATGCTTTTAAGTGGCTATTCTGCACAGGCTACTGTGTTTTACTTGTACTAACTCAGTATTTCGTTATTTTTAACGAGTATCAAACAATAATATTCTAAAATGTTATAATATTTCTTTATATTATAACATTTTCAGATCGATCTTATGGATACATATTAGATATAATGTGTGACTTATCTATGAATAAAAGGTTCGTTTTGGCACTACGCTCTTATCATGGACACATATTAACACACGCGGAAGTTATGAATGAAAATAATGTTACACATAAAGCAGCTATGGTGGGAACGGCTGATTCGACGTGAAACTTGAATTTAGCTCTACTTCACCTTCCTTTTACGTGAAACATCTGAAATCTGATGCTGTTGCAGACGTGGCTCCTGAAATCTGGAGTCATGTTCGGTGACGAAGAACGAAGACGCTCAAAACCAATCCCCCGTACGTTTCAACATCAGTGACACTCAGACGACAAAAAGTAGTGCAATCGAGTTGAAGAGATATTCTCATTGTCTCATGGAATCTTTGTCTCAGACGAACATGACTCCAGATTTCAGGAGTCACGTCTGCAACAGCATCAGATTTCAGATGCTTCACGTAAAAGGAGTCAACTGCAAACTGTAAGGTCTAGGTTACCCAGAAGCTCTGCGCCCAATCACCACCTTCCATAAGAAGGGTGCCACCATGGATAAGATCGTGACCGTTTTGTTTCCGGGACATTCGATACGCCTGCAAGTTGATTTTAGAGAGGTAGAAGACATTTCCTCTTTCACCATGGAAGAGTTGGAAACCTTTGTTCTCTCTTTGAAAAACAAGCCCCTGGTCCAGATGGAATTCCGAGCCAGGCACTTAAAAGAGTTTTTTTTCTTTACAACCGGGGTTATTGATGAGAGCTCTTCGAAGGAATTTTTCCTTCATCTTGCAGAATATTTTGGTTTGAGCTCATTAACAAAGGGAAAGGCGATTTTGATCTGCCGTTGTCGTACATGCTTCTTTGCATGTTGGATAATGCGGGTATACTCTCGATAAATTGATCCGCTCTCGGCTGACTACTGCCGTGGAAGCTGCTGCGGACTTGTGCACGGAATCAGAAAGGAATGATCAACAATCGATGCTATCACTGAAGTGCAACAGGCCGTAGTAAGAGTTGAGAGCCACAGCCACTTCTCCCGCCGAGTAGTGCTTCTTGTTGCGGTTCATTTCAAGAATGCTTTGAACTCGGTGAGGTGGTGGAGTGTTGTGTTGGATGCACTGCAACATACTTCCGCATACCATCGTATCTGTTACGGCTCATCGGAAATTGTCAGAGCTTTAGACGGCACATGGCCTGAACTGGAGAGAGCCTAGCCTTTAGGTCTAGCCTAAAGTAATGTGAAAAACAATCCCAGGCTAGATCCTTAAACAATAGAGGAGGTATTTTAATGGGTAACAAGTGGGTTCCATCCTACCACTTAGAGGAGTCCCACACAGACAAAATGTAATTTCAAAGAGATCTTCAAGTACCAATAGTCCTTCCGGCTCAGCTGAAAGAAGTAAGTAGATTTTGTGACACCTGAAATATTAACATAATTTATCTTAGAAATACAGTTACGTTTTTGTCCGTAGCAAAATAATTTTTTCTATGTCCATATAAATAACAAAAGCTGTGAATTTTTGTGGTTTGAATGGTCGCCATATTGGAACGAATGGAGTGCCAAACGGATCAATGAACTAAACTGAAATATTTGTAACACATTCTTTGCCAAGGCTGAGCTTAGTTGAGCATTTCAAACGTGATGTCTTGGTTATGAAAAATTGTTACGTCAAGAAACAAACCATTGTTTATAACAACAATATACTTTTTATATATCGTGTTTGAAGTCATTTTAAAACTGGTACTGTAGGTTACACACACAGATACATATAACAAATCTAGCTTGTAAAATTTATAAAATTTGATTTCACTATTAAACTGGTTTTATTTGATATTTTTGATCTTATAAATCTCTCTGTTTGAATTTTAGATCACCATTGAGATTAAATATTACTTATCTTGCAATCTTTTTTTATAAAATGTTACATTTTTGTATTCATAAAAGAAAATGAGAAAGTGACAGTTTTTTGACCGCATTGGCAGTAATATACTTGTTTACTGACGTCTTTATTAAATCGATTTACGCCAAATTATATAACTGTTAGTAAAAACTCGAGAGGGGGGGGGGATATTTGAGTTGTGATTAAATAGCCTGAGTCACAAGTGCTTGCTCCGTCAGGACTCGAACCCGGATCTCTTATATGTCGTAATTTATGATTCAGTTATTTTGTATTTGACCGGTTCTGTCGCGTGTGTGTTGAAATAACCAAAGTAATGTATAATCGGAAGACAAAATTTGCCTATCAAATAACTTTTATATTCATTAAGTTTGTATAAACTTTAAATAACCTGATTTAATTTCAATAGAGATAGATTCAGGCACCCTTCCAACACAGTATGAAACTGACCTGAGGAGATAATAAAAGCTTGTATAAAATCATCAGTTTATGAAGTATAATCTTCCAGATTGAATCCATGAACGTCTTTTGTAAGATGCCCTGTATCTATAATGTAACTCCCTCTCCTTTTCCTCATACACTTTTACGAATACTTTGATAATCTCTTCTGTAAAACCTTTCAAACTTATTATGTCATTGAAATGTTTTATTTATTTCTGTTGATAAGTTGCTGAAATAAAATTATGTACCTGTCACATGTTTGAAAATACTGCCATAAAATTAATAAACTATATTTCTACGTTGCGGCGGTTGAGTGTCATTCTAAAACTTGTACTTATTGACTTATAGGTTGAAAATTGACAAATAATATTCCCACTTTATAAACTCAAATGAGTCACTGCTAGTTTTTATTTTAGAATGTACTGACCGTTCTTATTTATAAATCTTAGTTTTAAATTATTTAAACTGAATTACAGGGTTTTCTTTCAATTGTCTAAAAGCGTCTTTTTTAATTTCACGAAGGAAGTTTAGTTATGGCTTTGACTCTTATATATATATATATATATATATATATATTTATTTATTTATTTAATACAATTTATATACGAAAGGTCAGTTTCCCATTAAGGTAAATTTGATTTGTTTTAATTTCCCATTAGTTACTATTTACTCGTAGTTCGAGGCACGAGTATGTGTTCTAGTCGTAAGTTGTTATCCCACATCGTTTAACCCAATGGAATATTTTTCAAGGTAACTGGATTTTTCGAGCATTTTTTCATCAAGTTTAATAAATCACAGTAATAACGTTTTGGGATCTGCAATCTGGTCTCTTCATCAGGTGGATAACTAACCTAAAACGTAGATATGCACTCTATAATAGTTTAACAATAGAGATATGCAATCTGCATTGTATAAGTAAATAAATCTTTACGTAAGAAAATCGATATAGACATATCCCGAAATAAAGAAGTATATCGTCAGCCGAGCGTCGTTTTGGCGGAGGTTGAAAGGGAAGGTATCCAAAGGGTTAAAAATATAAAATGATGTTTTATTCCCAAATTATATTTTATTTAGTTTGACATACTTAAAACTATTTATCAGTCACGTTAATAAATGTAAAATCATCCTCATTTAACCACATACAGACCCATAAAATTAACGAAATTTAGTCTCTTTAACTAGTTTTTTGAAAGTGATACAACGATTATTTATGGGTCTGATGGCTGGCTTTAGTTGCATTAATCCAATAAAATATGTAAAATAAGAAATACGATATCGTTGTGTATCTTTAACCCTTTCGATAACTCTAATTTCGACCTCCACCAGAACAGCTGGGCTGACAATAAATTTTTCTCTTAGAGAAAAATCCTCTATTACTTTTAATAATAACCATGTTGTGTGTTTATAAAAAGCAAATTAGCACTCGTCTCCTGCACAACACAACATAATTACTAATGATGTACTAATCCACAGAGTCCATAAATTACTGTAGGTCTCCTCGTAACAACCAATCAGTGACAACTAACCGCAGGCCAATAGTAGACGGCTAACGTCACAGCAGAATCAATTCAAAGTGATCAAATTGTTATTTTGTTATGGGGATCTAACAGATTATAAGTATTAAAAATATCCGTTAAAGTTCAAACTCGTCCAGGCGTTTAAAAACTCTCTTTTCGCATGTAAATATGTTGTAATGACGTGTGATTTTGTGCTTCTGCTTGTCTCATGTTGGACAATTAATATTTGTCGTTCAATACGTTTAAAATACCTTAAAATCCTGGTTTTCATGTATGTTTTTAATACATGTTTTAATAAATATATAAATTTAAATAATCTTGATTGTTTAGACATGTTCCTTCCATATATTGAATTTGGCAATTCACGTGTAAGTATGTTACGGACTATTAGTCTAACAAAAATGTTAGTTGAGATTTTTAAGATAAAACAATGTTTACTACAGTTGATAAGCTTTCTTTGATATCAGTTGAATTTAAAAGCTCTTATATAATACTGACTTCATCAAAAACGTTCATAGTAAAGTAGCTTTTCAACTTTTTTGTTTAGAAACTGAATAACATTTGACGAATACAAATACGATCACTTAATGAATTTTTACATTTACACATTTTGAGCGACCCCTCTAAAATCCCATTTTGTAAGTATAAATATCCATACTTTTAAATATCCATACACACTGTGTTTGTGTGTATATTAATCCTAATAATATTATAAATGCAAAAGTGCCTTTGTTTGTTGGTTTTGCTTTCAGGCGTAAACTAATCAAGCGACTGTACTGAAATTTTACATGGACATTCATACATCCTGGGATAAATATTCTTATTTCGAAAATCCCTACGGGCTACGTCCTACTGGTCTTTAAATGAGTGACAATTCGCATATTGGTCTCTAAGGTTGTGGAATATTACTTTAAAGAGTATGTCTAATGCAATCAACTGTTCTGTGTAAACATTCTTTATTATTTG